>NC_038244.2:35006449-35010829 GCF_000004515.6 Glycine max
AAGGAAGCCATTATAGATGATCATTGGATAGTAGCTATGCAAGAGGAATTAAATCAATTTGAAAGAAATGATGTATGGGAATTAGTAGAGAAACTTCAAATTATCCAATCATAGGAACTAAGTGGGTATTCAGAAACAAATTGGATAAAAATGGTATAGTAATTAGAAATAAAGCTAGACTGATAGCAAAAGGATATAACCAAGAAGAAGGTATAGACTATGAAGAAACCTTTGCACTCGTAGCTAGATTAAAAGCCATTAGAATGCTTTTAGCCTATGCATCTATTATGAATTTTAAACTATATCAAATGGATGTCAAGAGTGCTTTCTTAAATGATCTAATTCAAGAGGAGGTATATGCAGAACAACCTCTAGGGTTTGAAGACTCACAAAAGTTAGACCATGTCTATAGATTAAAGAAAGCACTCTATGGTTTAAAACAAGCACCTAGGGCTTGGTATGAAAGATTAAGTAAATTTCATTTAGAAAAGAATTTCACTCGAGGGAAGGTAGATACCACCTTATTCATAAAAAAGAAGGATAATGATATCTTATTAGTACAAATTTATGTTGATGATATAATTTTTGGATCTACTAATGAATCTTTGTGCAAGGAGTTTTCTATTGATATGCAAAGTGAGTTTGAGATGTCCATGATGGGTGAGTTAAATTACTTTCTTGAACTACAAATCAAACAAACAAATGATGGGATCTTTGTCAACCAAGCAAAATATTGCAAGGAACTCATTAAGAGATTTGGGATGGAAAACTCAAAACACTTGGCTACTCCTATGAGCACCAATTTTTATCTTGACAAAGATGAATTCGGTCAACCCGTTGATGCAAAGCAATACAGAGGTATGATTGGATCTCTACTTTACTTATCTGCAAGTAGGCCAGATATTATGTTTAGTGTATGCATGTGTGCAAGATTTCAATCAAACCCAAAGTTTTCACATCTAATGGCAGTAAAAAGAATCATAAGATATCTATTAGGAACAGTTAACTTAGGATTATGGTACCCTAAGAATTTTTTATTCAATTTAGTAGGATATTCAGATTCGGATTTAGCTGAATCAAAAACAGATAGGAAAAGCACTAGTGGCACATGTCAATTCATAGGGTCTGCTATTGTTTCTTGGAATAGCAACAAGCAAAATAATGTAGCATTATCCACACCAGAAGCAGAATATATTTCTGCTGGTAGTTGTTGTGTACAGATTTTGTGGATGAAACAACAACTATCTGATTATGGAATTGTATTAGATCACATTCCCATAAAATATGATAACACAAGTGCCATAAACATATCTAAAAATCCAGTCCTTCACTCTAGAACCAAGCATATAGAAATTAGGCATCATTTTATTAGAGATCATGTTCTAAAAGGTGACGTTGTTTTAGAATTTGTAGATACTAAAAATCAACTTCTAGACATCTTCACAAAACCACTAAACAAAGATTCTTTCTACACTATTAAAAGAGAATTAGGACTGCTAGATGCTAGTGACTTATCTAAATGATTTATATTTTTATTATTTTACTCTGATTTCTAGTTGTGTATTTGGCTATATTATTATGACATTTGAACATTTAGTATTTCTTTTAATATTTGCTTAGTATGACTGAACATTTATGAATTATGTTATATGAATATGTGGTTTATATTTTAATTTGGTTTATTCATGTCTTGCTTCATGATTAGTTTAGAATCTTTTATGATTGATTTACAATGGATGCTATGTGGATGATTTTTTTTTAAATCATGTATGTCTTACGCACTTTGGCTTTTTGTTGATGCCAAAGGGGGAGAGAAAATAGGGATTAAATCAAGAACTCATATAATTAAGTAATTTAATTTCAAGTGAAGCTTAAACTTAAAAACAAAGGGGGAGAATATGGAGAATTAAGTGAGTGGTCGACTAGGAAAAGGAATGTGTATGTGTTTCTTGATTTCAGGTTTGTTATCATCAAAAGGGGGGAGATTGTAGAAACAAGTTTCATGATGATGAATCAAGTTGATTCAAGTAGTTTTGATGATGACAAAGATGATGATAAAAAGCCCAAAGAATGATTTCAAGATTGAGTCAACAAGTTCAAGATCAAGATTAATTTCAAGTTTCATGAGAAGAAATCAAGAAGATTCAAGAATCAAGAGAAGTTTGATTTCAAGATTCAAGAGAAGATGAATTCAAGATTCAAGAGAAGAAATCAATAAGACTTCACAAGGGAAGTATTGAAAAGATTTTTCAAAAAACAAACATAGCACAGTTTTGTTTTTCAAAAGAGTTTTTCTCAAAATTTTCTAAGTTATCAGAGTTTTTACTCTCTGGTAATCAATTACCAGTTTCCTGTAATCGATTATCAATGACAAAGTTTGATTTCAAAGGCTTTTAACTGAATTTGCAACGTTCCAATTGATTTTTAAATGGTGTAATCGATTACAATTCATTGGTAATCGATTACCAGTGTATCTGAATGTTGAAATTCAAATTCAATTGTGAAGAGTCATATCTTTTCATAAAATGCTTTGTGTAATCGATTACATGGTTTTGGTAATCGATTACCAGTGAAAAGTTTTGAATAAAAGGTCAAGAGATGTAACTCTTCCAATGGTTTTCAGGTTTTTCTCAAGGTTATAACTCTTCCAATGGTTTTCTTGACCAGACATGAAGAGTCTATAAAAGCAAGATCTTGACTTGCATTTCAATAACTTTTACTACTTTTTCATAACTTTTTACACAACTTTTTGAACATCTTCTTGAACTTCTTCTTCTTCTTCTTTTGCCAAAAGCTTTCTAAGTTTTCTGGTTTCCAAACCTTGTTCTTTCATAGAAAATAAAAGTGTGCTATTCATCTTTTTCATTCTCTTCTCCCTTTTGCCAAAAAGAATTCGACAAGGACTAACCGCATGAATTCTTTTTGTGTCTCTCTTCTCCCTTTTCCAAAAGAACAAATGACTAATCGCCTGAATTCTTTTGTGTCTCCCTTCTCCCTTTTCAAAGAATTCAAAATGACACAATCTGAGAATTCTTTTGATTCTTCCCTTTCCCTTAAAACAAAAGATTTCAAAGGACTAACCGTCTGAGATATCTTTTGTTTCCCCTTCACAAAGTTTCAAAGGACTAACCGCCTAAGAACTTTGTCTTAACACATTGGAGGGTACATCCTTTGTGGTACAAGTAGAGGGTACATCTACTTGGGTTGTTGTAACTGAGAACAAAAGAGGGTACATCTCTTGTGGATCAGTTCAAGTGGAGGGTACATCCACTTGGTTGTTCAAAGATAACAAGGGAGGATACATCCCTTGTGGATCTTTGCTTGTAAAGGCTTTTACAAGGTTGAAAAGAAATCTCAAGGACCGCAGGTCGCTTGGGGACTGGATGTAGGCACGGGTTGCTGCCGAACCAGTATAAAACTCTTGTGTTTGTCTTTTTCTTCCCCCCCCCCCCCCCCTCTTAATTATTTCGAGGCCACTTGATCCAATATAGAATGTGATTGTGTTGAAAGGGATGCTTTGATTTTGAGCTTGTGTAAGGTTAAAGGTGAATTTTCATAAGAGCATAGTAGAGGGCTGGTGTTGGAAGTGGTACACTACAAAGAAAAGGTCTTGCTTTGTAAAATTTTGAATTTACTTTTTAATTATTTGGCGATTGTTTTTATTCAAGGATAACTGTATTATATACTTTGGTCATTTGTTTTTTTTGATTGTTTATTTTTCTTTTTTTATTTTTCTATCTCTTTTGTTCCTTTCTCTTGTTTTGTTTTTTCGTCTGTTTTTTGTTTAGTTCCTTTCTTCTGTCTTTTTTTTTTTTTTTTTTTTCTTTTTTTTTTTTTTTTTTTTTTTTTTTTCTGTTTTTTTCTTTTTTTTTTTTTTTTTTTTTTTTTTTTTTTTTTTTTTTTTTTTTTTTTTTTTTTTTTTTTTTTGTATTTTTTTCTTTTTTTTTTTTTCTCCCCCTCCCCCTCTTTTTTTTTTTCTTTTTGGTTTTTAATAAAAAAATCTTTTTTTCTTTTTTTTTTTCTTTTTTTTTTACTCCTTTTCCTTTAACTTGCCCTCTCTTCTTCCTTTTTCTCTCTTGATTTCTGGTTTAATTGATTTGTTAATGGACGTAAAAATTGTTAGACAACATTTCGTCATGTGAGGTTTAATTTCCACTATCAATGAACCAAGCATTCCCCCCCCCCCCCAATTGAGTTCTTGTAATACCATAGATAAATGCTTTTGACCCGCCATCAATATTAAAATATTAATAAGATTAATATCACTTATCACTTAATGGTGATATTTGTTCTCCAGGAGTAAATTGATTAACAAAAGTTCAAGGACCAAGCCCATTTTTTATCTTTTGTTTAGGAACTAAAAATTGAATTTTGGAAAAT
>NC_038244.2:35010929-35197846 GCF_000004515.6 Glycine max
CGGATGGTGGCCTGCGACGAAAGTGGTATAAAGTTTTGGTTAGATCCCATCATACGAAATTGAAAAACTATGATGCAATGCAAGACAAATGCATTTCTTTGTAGTGTACCACTTTCAACACCAATCCTCTACTTTGCTCTAATGAAAATTCACCTTTAACCTTACACAAGCTCAAAATCAAAGCATCCCTTTCAACACAATCACATTCTACACACTAGCATTTCCCATGAAAAGAGTATCATTTGCAAACTACAAGAGATTAATCTCTACCTTGAAAGTTTCCACCATATAGCTCTTAAACATATTCTTCTCTGTTGTCCAGTTAAAAAGTTTTCAGTTGTTTGATTAAACGAGTGATTCTGATTTGATCACGTGTTTGACTTAATTTTTTTTAAAATAGTAGTGCTCCTACTCCATTAAGCTTTTCCCGCTCAAAATTTTGTTTGTTCACCTTTCTCCTTTGTAAACGTGTTTTACCCCATGTCTTTATTTCTACATGCTTTGAAATATAGGAAGGAAAGAAGTCATCAATCAACACTATGTGATTTTACACTTTTTAAGAACAAGTGCATCTTGTCGGTGACAATTGCATAATGCTCAACTCTAGTAGCAATACCAATAATCTTGATCCCATCAAGGCAAGGGACTTTCTCCAAATTGATACTCTCTTTTCCATACTCTAATATTGTTTTAGAGATTTCGTGGTTATATATGGCATAACATTGTAATTCCTATGGTTCCATCTTGCAACACATCTTGTGTTTAGGCATGTTCCTTAATAAAGTTTTTCTTTGCCAATTAAAAGAAGGTAACATACTTTCTAACACATTATTTCTAACACACTTTCATAAATCGAGTTGAGCACTTAAAATTTTAGTTTAGCTTGTGAAAATAATTGATTACTTAACTTTTATTCATTTATTTAAATGAACCTTGTTAAAAACTTAAACTTAAATAGATCGATTTATATTTTTTTATATCCAAATGTGATGAGATTTGAATTTAAAATGTTATGAAATTTATTCAAATCCTTCTCATCAGTAGGATGATTCTAGTGGTTTATTTCTAACGCAACTATTTTTGCTTTTATGAAAAATTTCTTAAATAAATTTTTAACTTTATTAATTTGTATTTAATAATCATTTTAGTAATATATGATAATCTACAAATAAAAATATATAATTAACACATGACGCGTGAAAATTCAAATATTCTAGATTATTACATTTTTATAATCTTGTAATTAAGAAATGTTTAATTATTCTATGAATCCCTAAACTTTTATAATTTTTTAATTAAGTCCTTGAATTTTTTTAATGGGATGCATGAACTTATTAAATTACCGAACTTGCATTTACTTTTTAATTAGGTCCTGACGTTAAAAAATTTCAAATAATTTAAGTACCTATGGATTTATTTCTTAAAAAAGTTCATAACTTCTTTACTATTAAAATGAAGAAATTTTAAAATTAATTTTAACATTCTCGGCAAACTTCCATACATTTCATAATAAATACTTTTGTTATTATTTATAAGACTCAATTTTAAAATGATATTTATTATTTTATAAGTCTCAATCTATAATATTCATAACATTAATTATTTTTAAACAAAAAATATCTCTAATTAAAAGAAAAAAGAAAATATATTAAGAAATAATTAAAAAACATATTAATGATAATGATAATTTTTAAAAAAAATATAAATTTAAAATAAATTATCACTATTAATTATATTAATAATTATTTAATATTAATAAATTAAGTAATTGAATATTTATAAATAAAAACAAAGAAGTATATAAATGTATGAAAGTTTGTTGAGAATAGAAGCCGTGTTTTTTGTTTTTACGGCCTCTTTCCTTGAAGCCTCGCATTTTTCACAGTTCTCACCCAAATGAAACCCAAATGCACTCCACATAAATCCCAAACCCAAATCCACCCCACTCAATCGCTCATAACCTTATCTCTCTCCTCACTCCCTCCCCTCACATAGAAAAACAAGCACGCACGCACACGCATACACACACACACTCTCTCTTTTCCACTCCCTCTTTTGGCCGCCAGAACAAACAAAACCCACACTTCACTCCCATCCAATTCCAAACCCACGTTGTTGTTGGTGCATGGAATGACCGAGTACCGGATGAACCTGTGGACCGACGACAACTCCTCCGTCATGGAGGCCTTCATGAGCTCCTCCGACCTCTCCTCCCTCTGGCTTGCCACGCCGCAGTCCGCCACCTCCACCACAACTCCAGGCACGGCAAAAGCCCCTCCTCCTCCTCCTCCTCCTCCGCCGCCGCCGGCGCAGTCCCAGTCCCTCCTCAACCAGGAGACTCTCCAGCAACGCCTCCAGACTCTCATCGAAGGCGCCTGCGAGAGCTGGACCTACGCAATCTTCTGGCAATCTTCCTACGACTATTCCTCCGGCACCTCCCTTCTCGGCTGGGGAGACGGTTACTACAAGGGCGAGGAGGACAAAGACAAAGTCAAAACCAAAGCCCCCAAAACGAGGTCGTCCGCAGAGCAGGACCATCGTAAGAAGGTCCTCCGCGAACTTAATTCCTTAATTTCCGGCCCTTCCGCTTCAGCTGACGACATTGACGAAGAAGTCACCGACACCGAGTGGTTCTTCCTGGTGTCGATGACTCAGTCCTTCGTCAACGGTAGCGGGCTGCCGGGCCAGGCTTTTTTTAACTCGAGCCCGGTCTGGGTCGCCGGGCCCGAAAGACTTTCCGAATCGGCCTGCGAACGGGCCCGCCAGGGGCAGCTCTTCGGGCTCCAGACTCTTGTCTGTATACCGTCCGCAAACGGCGTCGTCGAGCTCGCCTCCGCGGAGGTCATTTTTCAGAACCCCGATCTGATGAACAAGGTGCGTGATTTGTTCAACTTCAACAACAACAACAACAACAACAACCCTGAAACGTGTTCCTGGGCGTTGAATTGCGTTGCCACCACCGATCAAGGCGAGAACGACCCTTCCTCGCTCTGGCTCAACCCTGAAATCAAAGACTCCTCCACCGTCTCGCCGCCGAATTCCACGGTTAATAAGACGATGCATTTCGAAACCCCTGGTTCCAGTACCCTAACCGAAACCCCTAGCGCTGCTGCTGCTGTTCACGTCCCCAATTCTAAAAGCCAGGGATTCTTCCCGAGGGAATTGAACTTTTCGAATTCATTGAAACCTGAATCCGGTGAAATTCTGAGCTTTGGGGAGAGCAAGAAGAGCTCTTACAATGGGGCTTTCTTTCCCGGTGTTGTTGCGGTTGAGGAGAACAACAACAATAACAAGAACAAGAAGAAGAGGTCCCCGGTGGTTTCTCGGAGCAGCATTGACGATGGAATGCTTTCCTTCACTTCCCTGCCGGCTGCAAATATAAAATCAGTTAACGGTGCTTGTGTCGGTGCCGGTGATTCGGATCACTCGGATCTGGAAGCTTCCGTGGCGAAACAGGTGGTGGAGCCCGAGAAACGGCCCCGGAAGAGAGGGCGAAAGCCGGCTAACGGAAGAGAGGAACCACTAAATCATGTGGAAGCCGAGAGACAGAGGAGAGAAAAGCTGAACCAAAGATTCTATGCTCTACGAGCTGTAGTTCCAAATGTATCCAAGATGGACAAGGCATCGCTGTTGGGGGACGCCATATTGTACATTAACGAGTTGAAATCGAAGCTCAACGTGCTGGATTCAGAGAAAACGGAATTGGAGAAGCAATTGGATTCAACCAAGAAGGAACTCGAGCTCGCAACTAAAAACCCTCCTCCACCGCCACCGCCGCCACCACCACCAGGACCGCCTCCATCTAATAGCGTAGAACCAAAGAAGACAACAAGCAAGCTCGCTGATTTGGAGTTAGAGGTGAAGATCATTGGTTGGGATGCAATGGTAAGAATCCAATGCAGCAAGAAGAACCACCCTGCAGCCAGGTTGATGGCAGCATTGAAAGATCTTGACTTGGAAGTGCATCACGCCAGCGTGTCTGTGGTGAATGATTTGATGATCCAACAAGCCACGGTGAACATGGGAAACAAGTTTTACACGCAGGAACAGCTTCTGTCGGCACTATCATCCAAAGTTGGCGATGAACTACGATAGTTCCTTCTGTACTATTATTGGTAGCAGTAGCTGTAGCTTTCTATGTAAATTAGTGTTCTTATTTTTGGTTAGTCCTTTTTGGTAGCTTGGACTAAATTAATTTTATTGAGGTAATTTGATTTGGGAAGCTGAATGATCAACCAGGGGATAGTAATATCTCTGATGAAGTCCAAGTGGATTTTTTTTGTGTTAATATTATTATCTGTTTATATTGTATATATATATATATATATGTTTATGAATTATCATAAATGTGAACTGATGTTGGTGAATTTAATTTTCTGGGTGTTTTCTTAAGGGTGTTATTTAATTATCAGTTAGTGTGTTTCTCGTTTGTTTTTGAGTGTGCTGCTTCTTGTGGTATATCTGGCTTATCTGCTACAGAACGGGGGCATTTTTGAAGTCTGAATCTTGTGATTGAGTTGTCCAATAGTAATAATGTCTATGTATTGGTTTGTCTGATCTATTGATGGGAAGAGGCTGATTTTTGTGTGGTGAAATTGAGCCAAAGTAAAAGGACAAAGAAAACGTGCTGGGGAACAGCGGGGCATTTTATCTCCTGTCCTTGCTTACAACGTAATCATGTACCCGCCCGAATGGGTGGCCCATTTTCAGCCATGTGAAAAATGCTTACCCTTACAAAAATACTTGGTCACCCAACCTTTTTTGTTGGCGGTTGACTCACTTTTTTGGTATATAAAGAAATGACATTAATATTAATATTAATATTATTTGTTTTTTTTATTCTGACTATAATATTATTATAAAATAATTTTCGTTGAAAACGATAATTAATCTTCATCGGGATCTCGAATGCATATAAAAAATTTTCAACATAATTTATTTGATATGCATGAGTCAATTAGAATTTGAATCCTAGACTACTTGATTAAGGGACATAAATCACTTATATCTATGTAACTATTGATTTATGTTTATTTTCTTTGATTCATAGTTTAATTACTCTTTAACTATAGTTGAACTATCAGCATAAAAAACTATAATTTGAGGTATTAAACTTTAAATCAATTTTTTTTCCCGATCTAATGATAAATTTGGTTTTAGAAACATTTCTTGAGTGTTTACTCTTTTGGTGAATAAGTTTTTGACTAACTAGTACTATTAGATCTCTAGTTTATTTTTCCCACCATCTAAAGGCAGTTTCCTGTTCAGGTATTCTATTGTTGAGTAGTAAAGTTTTGACCACACCAAATTTATCACTGAAAATACCCTCGACATGCATGGAGGATTATAAGGCAAAAAAGAGGGGCTGTGTATTAGGCTCTTGTTGGCATGTGCGTGTTTGTGGAATCAGAATCACTCCAAATGCACCAACATGAATAACTATATAGGAAACAAGTCCACCATTAGAAAAGGACCTAAAAGTGAGGTGCTTTCTCTTTAAGCTATATTGGAATCAAACACGGAATCGGAAGCTGGCTTTGAGGTTCACGGTTCACCTATACCAACCACTTTTGCTATGTATAGCGTGCATAAAAAAAAAAATATTAGCGTTTCTACAATTTTGAATTTTGATCTAAATTGCTTTTAGTTAATATTAATTTCAAAATGAAGGGATTTATGTTTGATTGTTATTATTTTAAAAGTAGGCTAGTAATAATTTTTTTATTAAATACAAAAATTAGCTAAAGTTGTCTTAGCTTAAAATCAATTTTATACTCAATTTTTTTTTTTGTATAACATTAATTAGGGTCTTAGACTCTTCAGTGGGATCCTAAGATATTCATATAAGTTTGGATCCTTAAGATCGACTATAAGATTAATTATTGATTGAAACTTAATCACACTTAAAACTGATATTTTTCAAGAGTTTATTATAGAGATCAAACCCAGATCTTTCCTTGTGAGACACGGACACAGGGAGGGACACCCATCCCTCAAATTTCTTTCAACCATATATATGATAAAAAAATTTAAAAGAAAAATATTATTAATAATATATATAATTAATAATAAATATAATATTTCCAGTAAAAATAAAAAAGAATATATACTAATTAGTATATACTAAAACTAATTAAAAGTCCGATAATTAATATATGTTAGTACGACTAATTATATACTAATATTTTTTAATACTGAAAAAATGTTAATCTTTTTAATAATATATATTGTCACTAAAGAGATATATATATATATATATAGATAGATAGATAGATAGATAGATAGATAGATAGATAGATAGATAGATAGATAGATAGATCCGATAATAATAACATTTATATAACTTTTTATATAGGGTATATAGGGTAAATAGTTACTTTTATCCTTGAATGTATAATTCGCTTACAAATGCGTTCTTGAAAGATGAAAATATAAAATTTAATATCCGAAAGTGTAAAAAGTGCAACAAATATATCTGACTATTAACTTTCATCCGTCACCGTTAATCAAATAACCTACGTGGCATAGAATGAAAAAATTGTCACTAAAATGATTGTCAACGTGACCATCTCTAATTGTCAGCATATGAGCATATTTGTCATATAATATTTTTTTGACCATTCATCTTCCTACTCTAATGACAAATGCATCCTTAAAAGATAAAAATATAAAATTTAGTTCTTGAAAGTGTAAAAAGTATAATAAATATATCCGAACGTTAATAGTAGATTATGACTAATTATTATATTTTGAAAAAATTTATAATGATTGCTGCAAAATTTTCGGAGAGTTATATCACATTGGTAAGTGTTTGTGTTCTGTTATATAATTTTTAAGCTATCAATACAAAAAAAAAAGAAAAATAAATTTTACTGTAAAACAATAAAAAAAAATCATTGTTTTTGTTTAATCAAACATTATTTATTTATTTATTTATTTATAAATTTTTCATAATAAAATATGAATGTCTATTAATATATACAATGACATCAAATTAGAAACTATAATAAAATTTTGTTGATTTTTAAATCATATACAATGATTTTTTATTGACCGCTTATTTAAAAAAATCATAACCTTAAAAAAAATATTCCAAAGGAGGTGAGTGTTTTTTACAAATTAAAAGTATCATTACAATTATAATTTTCCCTAAAAATTATTCATGGATCTAATTTAACTATAATGCTTTACAATAAACACTTTTTTTACTTGAACCTTTTATCAAGCATGAGTACAAAAAAATTATTTACGAGTTTATAAAACAAGTATTATTTTTTCTTTTAGACTCAATTTAATTTACGAGTTTTTATCATTAAATTAAAGTTAATAAAACAAATACAAAAATAATTATTGTTATATTTTTCCTTATTTAATTTTTTTTTCTTTCACCTTAATTCCATTATCTGAATTTTAGTTAACAACCAAATCAAAATTTTAAATGTACATTGACTTTTGTTTATTATTTGATATGAGTTAAGTTAAAAAAATATCAAATTACTAATTTGATCCTTTTGTTGCAATGATTGTAAATTTTTTCAAATTATAATAATTAGTTACAATTTATTATTAACGTCCGAATATATTTATCGCACTTTTTATATTTTCCTTTGTTTGGGCTACTGGCCATCCGTCGGAAGTTTCGGGTTTAATATCGATATTTTAGCAACAAATCCAATAAATCTTAGTGTAGTGTTAGGTGTATTGGTTTTTTTTTTTTTGGAAAGGGAGTGTGTGTGAGGGGGACTAAAGTTTGTATTTTCATATTTCAGGGCGGAATGGAAAGATGAAAAATAAAAAAATATTATATCACAAATATGCCCATATACTGACCATTAGAGATGGTCACGTTGGTAATCATTTCAGTAACAAATTTGTTTCACCATGACACGTAGACTATTTATTAATGGTGACAGACGGAAATTAACGGTCGGATATATTTGTCGCACTTTTTACACTTTCGAGAATTAAATTTTGTATTTTCATCTTTCAAGGACGCATTTATCAGCGAATTACACATTCACGGACAAAAATGACTATATATTTACCCTTTTATATATTATTATTATCTAGGCTAATTATATTTTATGTATTATTAATCACATTTACCTATTGCCAATAATTATTGCTAACATATTATATATATATATATTATAAATAATGTTATAAAATTTGGTGACTTTTAGTTATTATTATATTTGATGAGTTTTTCTTATTGAGTCATATTTTATTGTTATTATGCTTGTGAAAATAAAAAATAATCAAAGGAAACAAAATGAATATGTGAGATTCTTCTTTTTATTTTTATTGTGAAATTATTATTGTGAGTCATAATGTTAACTTTAGTACATTAGTCATTTGCGTTAAATATTTTGGTTTAATTTCTTTCCATAATCTTTTGTTTGCTACAAAATGATTGTAAACTTGCCGGTTTTATTCATATGCTAATTGGGGGGATTGGCTGGTTTGTAATTTGGCTAATCATAACATTGTGTGTGGAGTTCTTGCTTTGGCACTATACTTCATCGTGTTGTGTTGCATATGCATTGGGAAACAAATTATAAAGTTTTGCAGGATGCCTCATTGTGTTTTAAGGTGGAGAAATTATTAGATGACTTAGAATCAGTATATCATGCACGATTTTAATTAATAATCATGTAACATGACAATCAAATATATATTGAAGTTTGTTAACATACTCTTAAGTTAGAATATTTTAACAATATACACCAAATTATTTGAACCAAAAACCCAATTATTTCTTTTGTGATAATAAATTTATTTAGGAATAATTTAATAATTTAATGTTTATTTTTAATGCTCATTTATTTCTCTCTTCCATGTATTCTTTCCTCTCTCCCTAAATATTTTTTAATTTTAATTTTAAAAATATAAACATTAAATTACTTTAGACAAGGGATAGGAGAGAGAATGAGTGAGAGAGAGAAATAAATGAGTTTTAAAAATATAAACATTAAATTACCATATTATTTTTAAATAAATTTATTGTTACAAAAGAAGTAATTAGACTTTTGGTCTAAATAATTTGGTGTAGATTGCTAAAATATCTTATGAGTATGTTAACAAACCCCATATATATTTATTAAATTAAAAATATATTCAGTGACTACTTGACAAGAATTTTAATTGTGTTTAATTTAAAGGATCTTAATTAAGTTAAAAAATTAAATTATCTACATGTTAAATGATTATTGATGAAAACTATGGATGATTTAATGATGTTGTACCACCTAATAATTTCTCATGTCACCATTTAATTTGATGGGTTCCTCTAGATTATGAGAAGGTAGTAGGTAGTAGTTAATTGTGATGGTGTTGGCTTCTTGTGGTAGTGTGATGGTGTTTTCTTACGTGGGATATCTGTTAAACTGGGTGTTTGTCCAGTTGAAATAGAGTTATGGGGTTTTTTTGTATGGTCTTCATCTTGTTCGGAAGAGAGAGGTTTCCATAAAATAAAGTTTATGCGGATTTCAAATTGGTCTTTTACATGTGTTATAATTTGGTCAATAAAATTCGTAGGATTCCTAATTTCCATGGAAGCGTCAAGTGAATGGGTTGAGGAAAGCCGACCAAAAATGGCAGATAGTCTCTAGCTAAGCATGATTGCATTTATCATTTGATTGTCATATTTTTTTAATGTTTTTCTTAATTTTATTATTAATGCTTTCTCGAGGGATTTAGCTGGTATTTCTAGAGGCTTTTAGTTGGCCCTAGGAAGTTAATTTACCAAAAAAAAATAAAAATGAAGTTAGAGGTAATAAATAGAGAGAAATTAGAAATAGGACTTGTTCATACTCACTTTTTTTTTTGTCACTCGTACTTTAAGAAAAACAATAATTAGGGAGGCCAATCCTATCTCTAGAATAGGGATCCCTAACAAAGGGAGGCAAAACATCCCCAAATGAAGTTATCTGCTAGAATCCCAAAATTTGCGAACATATCTGCACAACAATTATCCTCCCGAAAGATGTGTGAACTTCGAAATTGATGAAAAATAAATTTTAATTTAAAATTATATTTGATAACATAATAATTTAAGAATTGAAGTGAATTTATAATATTACTTAAATACATAACATAAAAAATGGTTAGAATAATATATATTTATAGTATTATGGAATAGCGAGCAGAGAAATTTGACTAAAAACGAGGAATTTGTAAGGGAATAGCAAAGGAATTTTGTGAGGGAATAGATACAACATTTGGTGAGGGTGTTGCAAGGGAATACCATCGATTAGATAGAAGATGCAGAGGTAAAGAGCGAGGAAATAGCGAAAGAATAATGAAGGAATTTTTGTGAGGGATTAGTGAAGAAAAAATTCAATTTTTTTTGGAGCGATTAGTGAGAAAAATGTGGTCCCAAACAAGTGGGGGGATTATCTACATTTGATCGTATATGTTATGATTAGAGAAAAGATCCTAGAATTTGAGGCCTAGGTGACCCCAGAAGAAATATAAGAAAGAAAAGTTTTATTTATGTTTATCCATTAGAATACATCATTCATGTTTATATAGGCAATTCTCTAACAATTTTTAACGGATTTTGGCATGCATGTCTTAGAGGAATTCAAATACAAAGAACCAAGGGAAGAATTTCTAACGGAAAGGGAATATTTGCCCGACAATTATCCTAGAAGGCCACTACTCTGTTGCCAGCTTAGGAACTACCTCCTAGTCTATTACACAAAATCCCTAAGGTAGTGAGATTTATTGTTAGGCCTTTGATTCTCTTCTTTTTCTTTGTCTGGTTGTTGCTCTGCGTCACCTTGTTTTGTATCCTACTACCTATTGCCTCTTGTCATAACATTCCCATGGCCTTCCAAAATGACCTTGTCCTTAAGGTGGTATTCAACTTTAAGATCCTCCCACTTTTCCCACAATGTGTCATCTGGGGATAATCCTTTCCATTGGACTAGCACCAGAAATTGAGGACCAATATTAGTTGTCTCCCATTTAGTGTTCAATATAATAACTGGAGAGATAATGGGTTGATTTTCTACAACTGTTGTTGGTAAGTCTATTGGGGCATCAACTGGGGTTACGGGTTGAAGGTATGGCTTGAGCAGGGAGCAATGGAATACTGGATGAATACGTGAATTGGCTGAAAGTTGGAGTTGGTAGGCAATTGGTCCTATCTTCTTTATTATTTGGAATGGCCCATAGAATCGTTTAGCTAGCTTGGAGTAAGAGTTTCCTGCTACCGAAGTTTGTCGGCGAGGTCTAAGCTTCACTAACACCCAATCACCTTCCTGAAAACTCACTTCTCGTCTATGATGGTCTACGAAGTGCTTCATTCTCTGTTGGGACTTAGTCAACTTCTTCGTTAAGCTAGCAAGTATTGTTTCTCGATTGGTCAACCAATCATCTACATCTTTGACATTCAATGCACCGATCAAGTATTGGGGAATCCTGGGAGGTTTATTACCAAAAGTGGCTTCATACAGGGATATCCCAGTTGCTGAGTGAATGAATGTATTATAAGACCACTCAACCCATATCAGGAAACGCCCCCATGTTGATGGTCAACGATGAACGAAAACCCTCAAATATTGCTCAACAACGCGATTCATCACTTCAGTATGGTCATTAGATTGAGGATGATACACGAAGCTCATTTGCAGTTTTGTCCCACTGAGGTTAAACAACTCTTGCCAAAAGCGACTGACAAATAGAGGGTTGCAGTCCGAGACTAGACTGCAAGGCATGTCGTGTATCTTGCCTGAAATCTCCATGAATGAGTGAGCAACATTGGAAGCTGTATAAGATGCTAGTAGCATTCCCAAATGAACCCCTTTTGAAAATTGGTCAACCACCACCAGAATTACAGAGTATCCTTGAAAAGCTGGTAATCGCACAATAAAATCGAGGGATAAGTCCTCCCATGGCTATAAAGGAATTGGCAAAGAGCTGAGCAACCTTAGTTGTTTACGGTGGTCATACTTTGTTTGTTGGCAATCTACACAAGTAGTGACAAACCGATGAATGCCCTCCTTCATTCCCGGCCAAATGAAGTTTTCACCGACACGAGCTAGTGTTTTAGTAACTTCCATATGTCCCCCTATAGGTGTTGAGTGAAATTCCGCAAGAATAGTCTGAATAAAGCGAAGCCTTGTTTGTAGCCAAATACGACCCCTTTGGAGGATGAAGCCCTGTAGGATGACACAATCAGAGTGATTTTGGGGATTATCCTTTATTTGCTGCCGGTAAGCTAGGAAGTCAGGATGGCTCGACAATTCTGCTTTCAATTCTTGCAAAAAAAATGAAATTTGGAATTGTTAACATCAAAAGTTCTTTGGAAGAGGCTTCTGATAGTTGTGACAGAGCATCCGCTGCCACATTAGACTTTCCAGATCGACACTGGATGGTTTAATTGTATCTCAGTAATCGCGCCAAGTATAGTTGCTGCTTTGGAGTTTGAATGACTTGCAACATGAGTTCCTTTAGGCTCTGATGATCAGTTAAGATCGTGAAGTGATGTCCTAGTAGGTACTGCCACCATTTCTTCACGGCAATGGTGATGGAGGCAAGTTCTCTGACATACGTGGATGAGTGCACCAACTTCGAACAAAAAGGCTTACTATAAAATGCAATGGGATGATTTTGTTGGGACAAAATTAGGCTCATACCCACCTCGGAGGCGTCTGTTTCTACGATGAAGGGCAGAGAAAAATCTAGTAAGCCCAAGACTGGTGCTCGACACATAGTGTTCTTTAAATTGGTAAATGCCTGTTGGGCCTCTGGAGTCCACTGAAATTGTTCCTTGGTTAGCAGTGTCGTGAGTGGAGCGGAAATATAAGCATACCCTTTATAAACCGTCGATAAAACCTCGACAAGCCCAAAAAGCCTCTCAAAGCTCTTGCAGAACGTGGTGTCAGCCATTGTTCCATTGTTGTATGGCTTCAATTTTCACAGGAACACGTTCCACCCCCCTCTTGGAGACGATTTGTCCTAAATATTCCACCTGTTGTGTGGAAAATAAGCATTTCATGAATTTGAGAAAGAAACTGTCGGCACTCAGAACTTGGAATGTGATCTTCAAATGCTCAAGGTGCTCCGAAAATTTCTTACTGTAGACTAGAATGCCACCGAAGAAGACGATGATAAATTTGCACAAGTAGGGAGCAAAGATGTTGTTCATGGTTGCTTGGAAGGATGAGGGTGCATTGCATAGCTCGAAGGGCATCACCAAAAATTCATAATGGCCATGATGTGTTCGAAAGGCTGTTTTGCTCATGTCGGTCTCCTTCATCAGTATTTGGTGGTACCCTTACAGAAGGTCCAGTTTCGAGAACCAGCAGGCACCTCCTAATTCATCTAGAACCATCACTATGGCATTTAAAGCACAATAATCAACACAAAAGCGCTATGAACCATCACTTTTCTTGACTAACAAGACTGGTAACGAGAAAGGGCTAGTGTTGGGCCTGATAATCCCACTCTGAAGCATAGTCACAACTAGAATTTCAATCTCTTGTTTCTTGAAGTAAGGGTATCGATAAGTTCGTACATTAACAGGTGTGGAGTTAGGTAGGAGATGAATGGAGTGATTAGTGTTTCATGATGGTGGTAGGGTGGTCGAAACAAGGAAGAAAATTGGGAGGTCAAGGCCGTTATCTCGGGATGGGTGGGTTGGGGAGTGGAAGTTTTGGTTGAAGGAAGCTCTCAAGGATAGACTCAAATATGGAAATAGTCACTCACACTATTCGTTCGGATCATGCTACGAAGTTGCGGAAGAGTGATTGATCGCATGCCCATGTCTGTGTCTCCATTTTGTTCAATAAACTTTCCCTCATGAATAAACTTCATGGTTAAGTAGTTGTAGTCCGTTAGGACTGGTCCAAGCGATTTTAGCCATTGAACGCTGAGGACTATGTCTGCACCACATAGTGGAAGGACATGAAGGTCCACTGTGAATACACGTTCCTGCACATGAACCATAACGCCTGGACATAAGTAATGGTAGTCAACTTCGTTGCTGTTTCCGACCATCACTTTGAGTGATTGCGTGGGTTGAGCCATGAGGCCCAAGTGTTTTACCAGGCATTCTTGCATAAAGTTATGTGTGCTACCGCCATTAATCAGAATAATCATGGTCTGATTTGATATCTGACCCTCTAGGCACAATGTTTCCAGGTCAAGGTGACCCGATAGGGCATAGAAACTAATTTGGGCCTGGGGCGGGTTGGTCTGGGGAGAGTCTTTTGGCATTTGAGGTAGGGGTGTTATTTTAGGGTTCTAATCTCCATAATCATTATCTTCATCGGCGATGAGAAGGAAGAACCGAGAGGCGCATTTATGCCCCCTTGTGAACTTCTCATCATAGTTGAAGCAGAGTCTCCTCTCTCTTCGACTGGCCATTTCCTTGGGAGAGAGTCGTTTCAGAGGCAAGGGAAAAGGTTTTGTGGGTGAGGGTTAAAGGGGTAGGGTTGGAGGTGACAGTGAGGGGGAGAAGGTTGACGATGAAGATGAGGTGGTTCCAGGATACGCACGACCGCAAAAGGAACAACAATGCTCCATCAGCTTTTCCTCATGGAGTCGCGTCAGACCCGTGGCTTGAACCAGAGTGAGAGGCTGAAGAGCTTGCACTTCGTGGTGTATATCTGGATCCAACCCCGATATGAAGCAACTCAGAAGAAATTGTGTAGGTAACCCTATAATTCGGTTAGCGGGTGCCTCACACTGCAACATATACTTGCTAACTGATTTGCGCTGCGTCAACTTGAAGAGAGTCCCAGTAAGGTCCTTGTATGGGGAGTGGGCAAAGCGAGCCTTAATTTCTTGCAGAAAGCTCGACCAAGAGGTGAGTTGGTGGTTTCTCATCATCCACTGAAACCACGCTAGTGTAGGACCATCCATATAAAATGAGGTGATGGTTAGACGCTCTGGTTTTGGGGTTAAATGGTATTAAAAAAACTGGGTAATTTTGAAAATCCAACCCAAAGGGTCTAAGCCATCGAATCTCGGTACTTTGAGCTTCATTCATGGTAGGTTGGAGGAAGGGGTGGTAGGTGTGTGAATGGCCCAAGAAGATGAAGGTGAAGGTGAGTGTTGGTGGGTGGTTTCGAGAATGGTCACACGTTGAATAAGCCCATTGAGCTTTTCAGTGACATGAAGCTGGTTAGAGGCTAATTTGGCTATCGCTTCTTCAATTCGTTCAATATTGGACTTGGATCGTGTAGATTCAACCATGACAACTCTCAATGAAAGCACCAAAGTGTTATGATCAGAGAAAAGATCCTAGCATTCGAGGCCTAGATACCTCCAGAAGAAAGGTCAAAAAGGAAAATTTAATTTCTGTCTATCCATTAGAGTACATCATTCATGTTTATATAGGAAATTCTCTAACAATTTCTAACGGATTTTGACACTGCATGCCTTAGAGGAATTCAAATACAAGGAGCCAAAGGAAGAATTTCTAACAGGAAGGGAATATTTGGCCAACAATTATCCTAGAGGGCCTTTACTCTACTGCTAGCTCAGAAACTACCTCCTAGTCTGTTACACAAAATCCTTGAGGTAATGAGGTTTGTTGGTTTTCCTTTTGGGCCTTTGATTCTCTTCTTTTTCTTTGTTTGGTTGTTGCTCAGCATCACTTTGTTTTGTATCCTATTGCCTATTACCTCTTGTCATAACAATATATTATCAAGGACATTGGCAAAGAATTTGCTAGGGATTGTCATGAATTTTGCAAGGAGTAGCAAGGGATTGTGTATGTCACAAATTAGTGAATTATTTTTAGCTAAGGAGATGTTCCTCACTAACATCATATGCGAGGGATTAATGATGGATTGCTCTCTCGCTAATCAATAATTTTCTTGCGAGGAATTGTATGATGATAAGTAATAGAATATGAAAGGAAAAGAGAGAGAGAAAAATGAAGAAGGTTAGTAAAGTGTATAGAATTAATGATGAATCCGAATCCTCTCTAGCACAAATATCATTCGTGTGATTAATCTAATGGTTGAGAGATTAAATAATAAAATATTAAGAAACACCTCTTTCCTCTCCCTAAATAAATCTCTCTCTTCGAAATTCTCCCCTTGCCGACGAGAGATGCAAGAACTCTCACAGTCTCAAACTCTTTTTATTTTCCCGATAACAACAAACAATTATTCCCTGGGCATGTTCACATCCTCACACAACAAACATGATAGTTGGCCATAACAACAAATAATTTTGACCAATTACAGTGTAAACAAATCACTTACCGATCGAGCAAGTATATGAATATTTATAACAACTTTGCAAAATTTGCAGTGTTATTATATCCAAATCAATTGGTGAAGGAAGCTTCAAAAATTGATTTGATGATTTCTTAGTTCTTATCAACAATATGGACATTGAGGAATTGGGATTGGTGATTATGTGGTTGTTACGTTACCATTTATGGTTGAGAGAGATTCTGTGGTTGTTCATGGTTTTTTGGGAAGTGTGTACTGTGAGATTTTCCTACATCTTTAGCCCTGGGGAAGAAGGTGATTTATCGGGGAATAGAAAATATGTGTTCCTTAGTATTTTATTATTTTAATCTCTCAGCCATTAGATTAATGTAACAGGTGATATTTGCATTGGAGAGGGTTGTAGACACTCCTTTGCTGGACAGGATCCAGATCCTTATTCTTAATTCTTTCTACCAGCTCTGCCTGAATCTCATCATTGCAATCATTCTTTCTATCGCGACTGGAACAATAATTCGTTAGACATTCCCTTTCAGTTGGAGCATGAAACCTTCATATTTCCAAATTAGAGAACTACGAGGGAACAACAACATTCTTAGCTCCAAAGGTGAAGTAGAATATTATATTAACTAAAAGTCACAATTGAACTTAATTCAACCCAGAGTTGTAAAAACCAAACTCGTCGGTCAAACTAGTTCAACCAGGACCTGAAAGGTTGTCTGGGCCGAATGACCTATTGGATCAATCATGCACATGAACTGGTATCGCCTGCTGCGAACAAGACAATTTTAGCAAAATCCAGTGACCCAAACTAGTTTTAAAACCTGATTCGACTTCAATCCATGGAGATGAAAGCAAAAATTAGTTGTTGCGGTTTAATTTACAGTTGTTAGTACATGAGGATTAGAATACAATCTTAACTTTGGGCTATAGGGGATTAGACTGATAATATATAATAAAAGAAAAAGACATTCTGTAACTAAAACATGTTTTTAAGTTAGAATTTAATCTGATTTGAACCTTAGAACAATCACTCCATAATTAAAAATGCTTTTAGAATAGTCTTTTCATTTTAAAAAAGTTTTTGGAATGAGCTTTCTATAAACAAAAAAAGTTTTAGGAATGAAATTTCAGAAGGGAGTTTCGGAAAGTATTATTGGGCTTACGTAAAACTCATTCCAGAAGCAATAAGTGCACTATGGAGCAAACTTTCCACTACGACTAGTTTTACTTATGGAAAAGGATTTTCAAAATGGTCATTCTAAAAGTAAAAGAGTCATTCTGAAACAGACTTTTTAAAATGACTATTTTTATTTCTGGAAAAGGTGTTCTAGAAAATGATTTTTTTCTTTCCAGAATCACTATTCCGGAAACAAAAATAATTGTTCTGAAAAGTTTATTCTAAAAATAAGTCCATATTGTGAATGTGAAGCGTTGAAACATATTTGCCGCATGAAAAATTGAAAGAAAGAGACTTTTGCACTAGAACCTTTGATGACTCTAGGAAGAAGACTTGAGTTGGAGAAGAATTAAAAAGCAGGATGCACCACGGAAAGAAGAGAAAAATGGACAAAAGGGGTTGCATGTCTTACTGTAGAAGAAAGAAGATAAAAGGGATAAAATGGAGATTTAAAAAAAATAAAAGGTACAAAATACGGCAAAAACATCAAAAGGGGCCCTTTTTACAAATTATTTACCAAAAATGGGCCCTTTTGCAATTATTTCCCGGGGGGGGGGGGGGGGGGGAAGGTCTGTTTTTTATTGCAAAGCGCTCCCCACCCATGCGCCTCCACTGTGCGCGTGACACGTGGCGCAGGACAGGTAGCGCCCCTGACGCAGGCGCGTCTGGTAGCGCCCTGCCACTGGGCGCGACTGGTGGTGCCCTTGCACCAGGCGCGACCCTAGGCGCCTAGGGACCAGGCCCCCCCACCCCCTCTTCCTGCACGATAAAGCCCCCCCCACCCCCTCCTGGTCCCCCCTCACCCCACTCCCTCCTCCCCGAAACTCTCCTCTGTCTGAGGCTTGTTCCCCCCTCCCAACACTCCATTTTTGTTTCCATTCTCCCCAGTAAGGTATGTTTTTTTTTAATTGTTTCAAATTTATTTATTTTTTATAAATTGTTATATTTTATTATTTGTATGTTTTTTTTTGCAGGTGGTCATCTTGTGTACAAGAAAATTGTATTAACTCACAACATAACAAGTTTATTTTTTTATCTTTATATATTTTTGCTGTTAGTTTAATTTGTTTATTATTTAGTTATTTTTGATTAATTATATAACAAATTGTTTATTTGTGTTACGGTTGTTTAATTTTTAGAATATAAATTTAATTAAGATTCATAATAAATATTACTCTAATATTGTTATTAGGCGTATTTAAAAAAGAAAAGCATATTATTATTATATATAAAAAATATATATATACGTGTTCTTATATTATTTTCTGAAATTGGTGAAATTGAGGAAAAAAAAATATATATTTTCTTAAAGTTGAGAAAAAAAAATCCTCAATGTGAAGAAATTATTTTTATTATATATATATATATATATATATATATATATATATATATATTTATTGAAATTGCTGAAATTGACAATATATATATATATATATATATATATATATATATATATATATTTTCTGAAAGTTGAGAAAAAAATTGCTCAATGTGAAGAAATGATTTTTTATTATATATATATATATTGAAATTGCTGAAATTGACAAAAATATATATATATTTTCTGAAAATGAAGAAAAAAATTTCTGAATGTGTAAAAATTAATTTTTATTATATATATATATATATATATATATATATATATATATATATATATATATTGAAATTGCTGAAATTGACAAAATATATATATATATTTTCTGAAAATGAAGAAAAAAATTTCTGAATGTGTAAAAATTAATTTTTATTATATATATATATATATATATTGAAATTGACAAAAATATATATATTTTTTCTGAAAATGAAGAAAAAAATTTCTCAATGTGTAGAAATTATTTTTTATTATATATATATATATATATATATATATATATATATATATGTTTTTGAAATTGTTGAAATGGAGAAAAAATATATATATATTTTCTGAAAATTAAGTAAAAAAATTCCTCACTCAATGTGAAGAAAATTTAAATTACGTGTTTGTTTCTAAAATTTAAATTACATGCTCGTTTTTAAAATTTAAATTACGTGCTCGTTTCTAAAATTTAAATTACGCGTACGTACTTAACTTTATTTATTATTTATGATATGTGTGACTATTAATTTTTTTTCTTTATATACAGGAGTTTTAATATGGCTAGTTCGTCATCTTCTCATCATTATGACGTGACATCTGGACCATTAGAGGATGATTTATTGTGGATGCAAAAAAATCATGTATCCAACATATTTGGAATGATGCTAATGATAGGACATTAAAAATTCGATGAGTCACATCACTGTACAATCATAGAGAAGCACCGCCCGAAGAAATTATTCCTCTATTACAAATTTCGGGTTTGTACCGATAATGAAATTGGCGCAGCTAAAAGTGAATGGAGCATTGGTGAATGCTTTTATTGAAAGGTGGAGGCCAGAAACGCATACATTTCATTTGAAGTGTGGAGAGACAACTATTACACTTCAAGATGTTTCTGTGCTACTTGGTATTCCTGTGGATGGAAGACCATTAATTGGAAATACAAATATTGACTGGTTTGAATTGTTTCATGAATTATTGGGTGTCATGCCTGACGATGCTGCAATTGATGGGAACTCAATTAAATTGAGTTGGTTGTCTTCTCATTTTGCAAATATTCATGATTTTACAGGCAACCAAGAAGGCCTTGAAAGATTTGCTCGTGCTTGGATCTTACGATGCATAGGTGGGGTAATGTTTGTTGACAAAAGCAGCAAACGGGTGCATTTGAAATATTTGCAGTTTCTGAGAGACCTTAGAGAGTGCAGTAGTTATGCATGGGGAGCTGCTGTTTTGGGTAACCTTTATAGAGAGATGTGCATCGCAACAGACTATAATGTTAAATCAATAGGCGGTTTCACTCTCTTGATTCAATTATGGGCATGGGAACGATGCCCAACATTAGCCCCTCAGTTATTCCTCCACAACAACAAAATGCGCCACTTGGTTACAAGTATACTTTCCTTTACTATTTTGAATTCATTATTAATAAACATGCTTGGTTGATGTTAATCATTATTCTATGTAACATTTTATTTTGTTATTTAATTTTTTGTGAAGATGGTTGGGAGGTGAATTGCATCACATAGGCAATGACAATTTAATTGAGTTTCGTCGTAAATTAGATGTCATGAAACGCGACGAGGTAACAATTTTGATGTTTGTTTATTAAATGATGTTGTATTTCTTAATTAATTTATTAAATTTAACTTTTATATGCAGTTTGTATGGGTCCCTTATGCTGGACATGTGGAAATGAATTTGAGTCAAGTTTGTTTTTTTGGGTCTGTATTATGGACATGTATCATACCACTTATTTGTTTTCAAAAAGTGGAATGGCACCAGCCGGATAGAGTCATGAGACAATTTGGAATGCAGCAACCTATTCCGGGACCAGTAATGCAACCCAACAACATACATGACTTGACATTAAAGGGAAAGGAAGGAAAAAATTGGATGCGACTAATGCAACCCGCGCTTAATGAATGGAATAGTCGCTATGAAAGGAGAGTAGAGCAGACGCCGCCACAAACAGGGACCCTCGGTCTGAACTCTGAATATATGAGGTGGTACATGCGTAAAACAAAAGTTTATGTGGACCCAAAACATGCAAGAAGAGGACTATTAGTATACATTGTCCATTATAATTTAGAAAAGAATGTTGCGCTTATTTAAGATTATTTTAATAACTATTCATTTATTTTCTATGCAGGGTGAAATCGCCAAACACTACATTTTATGGTGTCGCCTGTTGGGAGAAGGGTTTCTACTTTTGACAATTTACTGCCATGTATCGAGAAGATCACTCTTTTGTCTGAGGAAGAGGATATGATACTTGAGGCACATGAAGATGCCCCCCTTCTCAGCCACAATTTGAACATCAACAGTTTAATATACTACGGCAAAGTGTGGAGACTTGAGGCTTAGCGCGACGTCGGGAAACTGTTGATGCAGCAACATATAGTTTGCCTCCGATGCCAGAACGACAACATGGAATGTATTACACACCGCCGATATTCACCCAAGAACCGTCTCAGATGCCGCCAATGTATTCATACCCACATGATTTTCAACCAGGGTATAGTTTTGCAGGCATATTTGGGTCCTCTCCTTCTTCAACGAAACTCCTTCATTTACCCAAAGTGGTCAAGTATCGACCCCAAATGCCCCACTTGCTGGTCCGTGGAATGTACCTGGAGATATACCCGACATGGACGACTTATTAGGGGTCGATTTACGTCATGATTTCTCTGCTGAGGCTGACCAAGTGGATGAAAGGGCGAATCCTAAAGAAGAAATCCTGATAGGGCAGCTAGAAATTGGAACCGGCCATGTGGAATTCGTCGCGGCATCACAGACATAGTGATGATTGATTAATAATGAGTTTACATTTTTTCCGCATGGTTTAACATTTTCATGTACTTTGTATTATTTTTTTCCATGTGTTTCATATTGTCATGTATTTGTATGATTTTTTTCATGTTAATTTTATATTATTGTCACTTCAACGTTTCAATTTATTGTGCAATGCTTTTAAAATAAATAACCATAATGTTAATGACACATAAATCAAAAGTGATCTCTAACGTAATTTAATGGCCAAATCAAAAAAGAATTGACCAAATCAAAAAGCATTTTAAAACATTTTAGGATTTCAAAATGTATTTTAGGTGAAAATGTATTTTATTGAAAATGTACTTATATATACTTCAAAAAGAGAGAATAATAAAATATAAAAAAATAACAAATAATACTAATAATAAAAATGAAAAAAATTTAAATTTTTGATAAACAAATTAAAAAATAATACAATTTAGAGTGTATACAAAATAATCTTATTGAAATTTTGGGGTGGGGGAATATAAAAAAATAACAAAAATGAAACAAAATTTAAATTTTTGATAAACAATATAAAAAACATAGAATTTTCGGGTGGGGGGTGTGGGAAGAGGTTGGAGGGGTGTGATAAGAAGAGGCTAGGTGGGTGTGGGAAGGGGCTGGGGGGGGGGGGGGGGGGCCGGGCGCCTAGCTGCCCTGCGCTAGCCGTAGCGCCTGACTCCTGGGCGCTACCAAAGGCGCTTGACCCCTGGGCGCTACCAAAGGCGCCTGCATCAGGGGCGCTACCCACTGTGTCACGTGTCACGTGCACAGTGGAAGCGCCTGGGTGGGGAGCGCTTTGCAATAAAAAAAATAGACCCCCCCTCCCCGGAAATAATTGTAAAAAGACCCCTTTTTAATAAATAATTTGTAAAAAGGACCCATTTTGATATTTTTGCCTACAAAATACATAGAAAGATGCAAGATTCCCTAACCTTTTCATATCTCTCCTTCCAAACCAAGAAAGTTGGGATTGAGGCTCTTGGATTGAGTGTGGGAAAGGAAATGTGCGACGTGTGTGTAAAGACATTACTAGGGGTTTCTAATTTTAAATATTAAAAAGAAAACAGAAAGTGAAACAAACTTATAAAAAATCTCCTCAGATGTATAACCTCAACTCCATTAACAAATTTTCAACGTGATGGGATGGGATGTGATGTCATTGGGCGAAAGCTTTAAAATTCGAAGAATGTATTCGAAAATTTTAATGGTCGTCACATCAGCCACAAAAATTATAATAAACGATAATTTCAAATAATTTTATAGTTAAAAATAATAATTTGATAAGATATATAACATCCAAAGTCAAAAGCACCAACCACGTTTGGACTTGGTCTAAAACCAAGTTCGGCTCAGGCTGCTAATTAACCGCCGTGTTTGGACTAAACATTACCGTAAACGGCCTAGACGTTTCACGTACACTGTCATAGTGTAGATTGTTTTGTTGCCATCGAAAATAGTAATAAATCTTTCTTAAAAGATTTTGAACACACACGAACCCGAAGTAAGTATTTTTTTAAACATAATTTATTATATATTTAATTATCCTAGATTTGTTTGATTAAAAAACAAAACTATTATCCAAGATTCTTCTATAATCATGTAATATATGCATTAAATTATTAAAAGTACCAAAATTGACACTTCATGATTATTCAAAAACGTTCTTTATCTCAACATGCAATTCAAGGTGGACTCCAAATCAGTTATAGATAATTTGAACAGTCTTTTCAATACTATTATTCATGAATCTCCTAAGAAAACAAACATGTAACTCATACGTTAGCAAGAACTTCAAGATTTAATGTTCACAACCAGTTTTTCAATTATGTTTTTAATTATATTCATGTTTTACTTAAAGAATGAAAAGCCATAACCTTATTTCTTCTAAAAAAATTGTTCAAAATGTTAGATGTTAGATTACAGTATTTTTTCATACAGATAATTTGATTAAAAGTATCACATAATAATTACAAAATATCTAAAATATAACTCTGAGAATGAGTGTGCTTGCTTATGAGTTATCTTCTAATTTATTTGACTAGCTTTATAAATTTTAACTAAATTGAGCCATTTGAATGATTTGATTATCAAATTATATCCTCTTTTGGGTTAACTTAAAACTTCTTACAAACTTGTAAATTAGAAGTATTATTCATTCTTTTATTTTCATTCTTGCTTTAATCTACTTTATTTATCAGCTATTCCTCTTAATTGTTTCTACGTTACTAACCTTTTTAAGTATTTTAATATCTTTTTTTTAGCTATTTTATTTTTCAATAAAATATCAAATATTTCCAAAAAATAATAAATGTAAAATGATAATTACCTAAAAAATATTTTTATCCTTGACATAAAAAAATTATACAAATTATTATATAAACACATTTTTATATCATTTTATATTTATCAACTGAATAATTAAATGTACCAAACACTTCTATAATAATAAATTAAGTTTTTTCAGATAAATAATAATTTAAGATATAAGTTCTATTTTTCAACTACCAATTATTATAAGCTTTAAACCTGATGTGAAAAAATTATGAGCTTTAAACTATTTTTGTTAAACACAATCTTAAATTCAAAACTTGTGAATGGAAAAATATGATTGGAAAAAAAAATATCACTAAAGATAATAACTCAAATTATTTAAAAAATATTTATCAACCAAACCAGTAATTATTTCATTTTAATATTATGGTAAAAAATAAAATAAAATAATAGGATTTCTCTCCCTAATCAAACCAGCACTCAATAGTCAAAATTGAACACAACACCAAAACCAGCATTGATTCCGCTGTGTCTGACCAAGTCTTATTCAGCCTAGTTGGCCATCCCCACGTTATCATTTTCATATTCAAAGGTTGATTTTATCCCCTAATATACAAATTCTTTTTTATCAAAATATCTAACTCTCTCATTATTTACATCAATATACAACTTTATTATTTACAATCAAAATTCGGATGGGAAGGACCCGAATTTACACTTTATTTTTAAAACAAAATTGCATTTTAACGTTGAGAATTCGGGTTCCTTAAACCTGACTTCTCCACATGGTTTTTAGTTTTTTTTATTTTTTTTTTATTTTTAATTTTTTTTAGAAATATATATAAATAAAGGAAATTAATAAAATTGGAAAAGATTATAATATAATTTTTAGTACGATGTAAGTATTTTTTAGCTAAATTTATGTGTCGTTGACGATTTTGTTTTGTTATGTACGCCAATTAAAAAAATGAGAAAAATAGTTAGTAGTATTGAAAAAAATTAAAAAAAACAGTGAATAAATAATTGATGCATCTTTCATATATAATAGACATAGAATAAAACAGTGCGGTGAGTGAGATGATAGACGAGAATAATGAAACATACTAAAAAATACAATTGCAATGCAAATACGATGAAACTAAAGATAGTCTGAAAGATGTTGTGCAGGAGACATGTCTTCTTTCATTTCGGTTACTGGTTTGTTAAAAAATAGCTAAAATTTCTATTGGGTAGAATCGTTTCTATTAGTTAGATTCTACTAACACCTTTAGCACGTTTTTGTCATTTTTCAACTCTGTTATTTCATATTCGATTAATTTTTCTGAATACTTGGCATGACCTGATTGTCGAAAGAACAATCGTTTGACCACCTGTGATTCGTGAATTCCATAAGGGGAACCCCTATAGATGCAACTTGCTTGATTATATCATTGAGTTTGTTCATGCTACATCTTGAAGGAATGTAAAATCTTATTGGATTTGTTCCCGTGAATGAGTAACCCAAAAACCTACCTTGGGGTGATATGTTTCACTTCCTGTTATAATACAAAATTGCATCATGAGTAGGAGTAGTAATGGATTGAAGCAGGTTGAGTATACCATCTGATATTCTATCAATGGTACATAATAATTCTATAGGGTCAACACACGAGTATTGTTCATTGCACATTAAGATTGTGTGAACATCATCATCATTTTTCAATTATAGAGATTGAAAAAAATATTATTGACTTGCATCTATGAATGAGTGTCGGTAGTAGATTTCATCCACTAATTGATCGTTGGTTGGCTGAAGGGTGTTGTGTATTCTACTCTTAAGTGTATCAAAAGAACATTCATTAAGAACTCGCATTGGTGTTGGAGTGAAACTTTAAAAATAACCACCAGTTTGGTTGTGAGTAATTGATCCATTTGGAAAAATGAAGGCTAATCTCGAATTAGCAATGGTCATATTGCTTGTTTCTCCCAAGAATGCCATAGTATTAAGATTGAATTTGGTTTGTAAAGATATGTTATGTGAAATTGTGTGGTTGTATTAAGGGTGCTTGGTGTTATTTATAGTTGTATGGGCATTTTGTCCCGTTGATGTGTATTGGAATCTCATAAGGTTAGAATTATGTTCTTGCTAAATGATTCTCTGAAATCCAATGTTGATTTTTTCCTTGTACTTGATGCAGCAGACGCCCATTATAATTTTTAGAGTAAAAAAGAGATTCTGAGTTGTCCATTTTATGTCAGTTTTGTTGGTGAAACATTTTTTTTAATAGTCTAGTGTAAATTGCAAAGTATTGTGAATTTCGACTGTTATGTTACCATGCCACCTACTGCAGTAGAAGTGGGTAAACGGGAAATTGTTAACTTAAATTTAAAAAAACAATTTATTTCACTACATAAAGTGATCATTGAACATCGACATAAGACACTACAGGAAAATCTCATAGCAGAAACAACTAAGACATGAATCATCCTCAAATTACCAATCTAATTTGAATATTGTGTCGTGGGATGAAGACATGTTACTTCCTTTGGGCCCAAAAGAGGAGTCAGTGTCACTACCATGATTTTTGACCCAATAACTCCCGTATTCATCTGATAGGTCCTCAAGATTGGAGGTTGAGTCATGTTGGTTACTTGGTGGGTTATTATTGTCACAAATTATGAAAAATAACTCCACAAATGGTAGTGGTGGGTTGTTGTAAAAAATGTTGAACATTTGTTGAACATCAACATCATCTTACAAAATAAAAGATGTGTACATATAATGTTGTCCTAACTCAAATATGGGGCATCAAAAGTGGAGATGTTTGATATGTTATTGTGGTTCAATGTTTAGTTTTTGGTGAACAAGTTCAAGTAATTGTGTAAAGGTTATGACCTTGTTGACCATGAAAGTTTTTGTGTTGTTACTAACGAAGGTGGTGCCCTCATTAGTGTTGCAAATTTGGCCGTTGTAGTAAACACAAAAATATGCAGTTGGGTGACACATTGTGATAGGGGTTGAGATGAATATTTGAAAGATTTATGAATGTGTTTAGCTGTAGTGGTATTTATAGAATTTTCTTATAGTTGGGTGAGTCACTAGTGTTAACTGTGCATTTACATGAACTGGTAAATGAGCACTTAAGCAATGTTGTAAGAGTCCAAATCATAATTTTTATAATTTTGTTATCCTATTTTGAGGTGGTTGTCCATGGAACTGGTGCACAATATTTTTTTTTTTGGATTCTTGATGTTTAAACTATAGAAAAATGTGTCACGGATATTAGTAATATTATTGGACATAATTTAAAAAAATGCAGAACATGAACACTTAAGCTTTGTTGCAAGGGTCCAAATCATAATTTTTTTTATTTTGTTCTCCTATTTTGAGGTGGTTGTCCATGGAATTGGTACACGATATATTTTTTTGGGATTCTTTGACATTTAAACTACAAAAAAAATGTGTCACGAATGTTAGTAATGTGTTGAACATAATTTTAAAAAAATGCTGAACATAGGCACTTAAGCTTTGTTGCAAGAGTCCAAATCATAATTTTTTAAATTTTATTATCCTATTTTGAGGTGGTTGTCCATGGAGCTGGTGCACGATATTTTTATTTTATTTTTTTATTATCCTATTAGTAATGTGTTGTACATAATTTAAGAAAATTGTAAAACATGGGCACTTAAGCATTGTTGTAACGGTCCAAATTATACTTTTTTTTTATTTTGTTGTCCTATTTTAAGGTGGTTGTGCATAATATTTCTTTTATTTTTCATTTAAACTACGAAAAAAATGTGTCACGAATATTAGTAATGTGTTGGACATAATTTTAAAAAAATACAGAACATGGGCACTTAAGCTTTGTTGCAACGGTCCAAATCGTAATTAATTGAAATTTTGTCTGTTGTGTGTAGGCATTCATTGTTCAATCACATGTACTGGTAATGTGCGGAGACCCACATTAATAAAAAAAACACCTTTAATCAATCACATAGGGTTTGTTGGTTGTGTGTAGTTGTTCACTATGCGGTTGCATGTAATGATACTTGGGATGCGAGGTTGTCTTGCACATGGCTTTTGTCTGAATGTGAGGCCTTGAGATTCCAAAGGCCATTAAAAAAACCATCTTACTGTCATGCCTCATGATTCCAATTGTCATTAAAATGGCAGCCTTACTGTAACGCCTTGAGATTCCAAAACTCCTTTGCATGACTGTCTTATTCTCATGCCTCTAGCTTCCAAAGCACGCCTACCTCTATATTTAAATGCATGATATCACCCTATTCTTTGCATAGTTACATCAAAATGTCAGTGAGCTAAAAAAGAATAGTGCAAAAAAATGAGTTCAGCCCCAATTTGTGTGTTCGTTTATGTCAATGGTGAGATCACCCGTAATTCAATTGGAAACACAGTTTTCACCAGTGACAACACAAGATCGATGTTGTTGTATCCAACGATGACGCTGACTGACATAACCAGTGTAATACAATCATCAATTATAGATGCTGATGTACCATCTGTAATTACTTCAATTTGGTATCGTTGTCCTATACACGAAATGAATGAACATGTTGAGTATATGGCATGTCCAATTACTGATGGAGAAGATGTTTGGTGCATGTTTAATACATTTGTAAACATACGAAGTGTAATATGTATGGAACGAGTTGAAGTTCATACTTCACCATCACTGTCTCACACTAATGACCTAATTTGGATGGAGATGGAGCAGAAGTTGAATAGTTCCATGAAATTAGAATAAACTATTTAACATATGGTGTTGTATTGCTTTTAATTACTTATTATTTTTTTATTATGTATTTGGTGTTTTTTATGTGTTTGTATGATGTTGTTCAGTTGTCATTTTCGTTTGTCATGAGGGTACTCAAATAAATTGTAAAATTAAAGGAGCATAAAGATAATGTAAGTCGAAAAGTTCAACAAAAGTTAATTGCTATTTTCATCATACAAATTTTTTTACTACTTAATCCCCATAATGGTGTCCTGGTCCATATGGAGGGCATCTCATATTACGTCCTGAATTTCGATGTGGGCACTCATCTGGTATATCATGTAGTGATGGATTATTCTCTTCAACATCTTGGTTAAACATTAGAGTGAAACTTGGTTCCACTTTGTTCTGTAGGCTATGCATGTATTCACAAGCTGATGCTGGCATGCCACAATCAGTTCCAAAAACATTGCTCAGGAAATCATCTGGTTGGACAACTGGTGGAGTGTAGTCCATGTTCGAAGCACCAGGAAGAATGTAATCTATCATGGAGAAGGGGTAATTGGTGTGTATGTGGGTGGAACATAATCTATCATGGGTGGAATTGGTGTGTATGTAGGATTACATTCTGGTTGCACGATGTTTGTTGCCTTTGACGATTGACCAGTTTCGAAATTCATTGACGATTCACTTGACGGTTGCATATTTAAAAAAATTAGAGTATTACTTTGATACCACTCCATGTATTCTTAAGAATGCTTTGCATGCCCAATAATAGGTTATCCCTGTAAAACCATTGATTGATGTTATTGCCAATACCTTATCCATTTTGCATGTTTTTTCGTCCAATTTGTGTTAGTTCGACCTCATATGTCGATTTTGTGAAGTTTGTTCATGTTTCTTGGGGGATCTGGTATGTCTTGTTGAAGGCAGAATTGAAGTTTAACTCTATTCACTTGGTGCCATTCTACTAACGAGAAATAAATTAAAGGGGTGCAGGCTGTCTATATGGATGAGTCTACAAAAGTTGTAGACTCCAAAGCATCCAAAAAGTGGAGATATGGATTCCAAGAAAACTGAAATAATACAAAACGAATACTTAATTAATTATTAAAAACACAAAACTCAATATTATTTTTATGTAACTCATAGTTTATTTATTACCTGTTCAGCTGTCATGTAGTCTAATCTCATTCTATAATTGATGACATCTCCATGTCTTAATCCACCACCACTCCACCTAATAAATGAAAAATTATTAATTTAATACACACTATGTTAATCATATAACAATGAATTTGAGACTCATATTACCTTGTAACTAACAGATACGATGATGTCCAATTAACTTTTGCTACAATGAAGGGCATGGTATTGCAATAATGATGCACAGTCGCCCATGGTTTTGGCATCAAGGTTAGTGGCCCTACACATTTCCCTGTACAACGTTGCTAGACAAGCAGAACCCCAACTATACCGTCTGACTCTGTCGAGATCATCCAACACAATGAGGTACATCAAATGAACCCAATTTTCCATCTTGTCTTGCATTAAAACCCCACCAATTAGCCACAAAATGTAAACTCTACAATGTGCTTCTAACTGTTGTTGTGTTGGTTCCGAGGGAAGCGACGACATATTATCTTGCAACCACTTAAGCTTAATGGCAGAGCCTACTATTGCTTCTCCCTTTAGCGAAACAACACCCAAATATTGTTCACACATTTCCTCCTAATCATAGTAGGTTGCACCAGTGATTGGCCTACCGTCCACCCTTATGTCAAGCTACAGTGCTACATCCTCCAGTGTAATTGTACATTCTCCAATAGGAAGATGAAAAGTGTGTGTCTCTGGTCTCCATCGCTCAACAAGTGCAGTCACTAGATGATGATCAATTTTGAAGTGACGTAATTTTTCCACATTCGCAAACCCAATATGAGTAAGTAACGACTCAATTAAAGGATGAGGAGAGGACATCAAATGACAATACAAAATGACTATTGGTGGTTGTCCCTATAAAACAAAAGTTACATTTTTATAATTGTCACGACAATAAAAGGTTATAATATCATCTAATTGGTACTTACCATGTTTTGTATCTTTGAAGCTCGGTGACAATCTTGTTTCCATAACAATGATGTTGCCTTCATTCTCCCTTTACACAATCAAATGATTGAAAATTTAGTTGCTGATATTCAAAATGAACCGGTGAATGTAATAAGTTGTATGGTATGAGATGGTTTTCATAAGCGGAAAAAAATTTATGCGTGCCACTGCTCACAATACTGTGCACTCATTATTCATGTTAGGAATCCTGTAGCGATACTGTGTGCGTCAGAACACTGTTCATGCCACTGTGCATGTCAGAACACTGTTCACGTCACTGTGCACATCTACACACTGTTCACCTTATTGTTCATGTTACTGTGGATCAATTTTTGCCTGTAAAAACTTTCGGTGCACTGTTCACGGCACTGTCCTTGCAATTTTGACCGCAATAATTGTCGATGCACTGTTCATGACACTGTGGAGGCAATCTGGACCGTTAAAATTGTCGATGTGATGATGACCATTGGATCTATTTGTAGCCACGACACTATAAATAGGTCTACAAATGTATTCTTCTACACACATAAAATACTTCACAATAGAAGTTTCAAATCACTCTCAGTCTCCAAACCAAATCACTCTCAGTCTCCAGACCAAATCACTCCCAATCACCAAACCAAATCATTCTCAGTCTCGAAACCAAATCACTACCAGTCTTCAGACCAAATCACTTTCAGTCACCAAACCAAATCACTCTCAGTCTCGAAACCAAATCACTCTCAGTCTCCAAACCTAATCACTCTCAGTCACCAAGGCAAGCATAAACAAAAACATCCTTGTCCTAGTCTACTATGATGCCTATATAGCCGACTGTGACAAGGGCATTGATTTTAAGGGCAGAAACAATGTACTTGTTTCAATGAGGAGAGACATCACCTTGAATGCCTTGAAAACAAAAATCCAACATAATATGGGCCTAAGCCGAGGTCAAACCATAACCACAATCATTTATCGATATCCCATTTCTACTAGGTCTAGCATGTTCAATTACCAGGCTGTTACTATCAGTGACGATGGGGATATTGATCGCATGTTCGATGTTTATAACCGACATTAATGCTTAAGTGGCTTTCAGTTGCTCGTACAATACGAACAACAACCTTCTTCTATTGCTAATGTCGAAACAACGGTTCAATCACCACAAATTCACGAAACACCATACACTGACTACCATACTCAAACCTACCATGAAGGTTGATCTTCTTACACACCAATCCCATAAATGACCACAAATGATTATTACGTCCCTCATATTGAACCCACCGAATTCGTTACCCACATTAGTTCATACACACAACTGCTTGGTGGATCGTCAAAGTACTGTGAGATGTCTCCCCAACTAAATGAGTCATCCCAACTAAATGTTGACTCAATTACTGATATTCATGTTACTCAGTCTGAAAGCAACGAAATGTCACATGACTATCATGCTCAAAATGGATTGTCGGATGAAGTAGTTGGTGACTTCAGTGACGACGAAGACAAAATTTTGGTGGACAATAACAACAACAACAACAATGACAACGACAACGACAACGACGATAATGACATACAGTTCCTTTTCCAACAAACATCAATTAAAAATGTATATCGTCCATATCCAAATAGTACTGATGTTGGTGACAACCAAGTGCTTGACAACCCCGACTATAGGCATTTTTTTGGACCAACAACAACAATCTGACTCGCACAATGACGAGTTGTATGTTGGTCAGTGATTTTGTCAATTGGATGACCTGAAACATGCGGTAAAAATGTGGCACATAAAGAACCATGTGACTTTCAAAGCCAAGAGGTGTGCAAAGGATACATGGGTCTTATGTTGCCTAGCTGAAGTGATGTGATCCTTATTAAGAGCAGATCGCTTGATACCGGTCACGGAGTTTGGATGACGCCACTTCCAGAGAGGGAAGATAAGTCAGGGTAGATGCCACAAGGATTACCTTGATAAGTCTAAGATTGATTCAACAAGAAACCCAAAGAGAAACTCTCACTAAATTTTATCAAATGCCAAATGTCCTTCTATTGAAAATGAAATTCATACATATAGTGTATCTGAACAATAAAAATAGAAATAGACATGGGCCTTCAAATCAGTTTGAGCCAAAATTACAACGAAAAAAATTATAAATAAAAAAAAGAATATATTTGGCATGGACCTTCAAATTAGTCTGGGTCTTCAACAACAATTAATATTCTTAGTAGTGTCTCTGTCTTTGGTCTTTCATCTTTCTCTACTTAGCCTTGTTTGAGGGACCCGAATTATCAACGTTAAAATGCAATTTTTTTTAAAAAAAACAAAGTGTAAATAATGGGGATAGTTGTGTATTTTGGTAAAAAAAAATTTGTATATCAGGGAAAAAAATCTTCAAAGGTTAGCTTTAATTAATTTTTTTTTTGCAATAACTTTAGTTTTTTTTAATAGAATAGCTTTAGTTAATATGTTGTAAAATTAATTTTATAGGATTTAAATACTTTTCCTTTCTTTTTATCATTTGTCATTTATACAAATTTTATTTTGGTTGTAACCTAAATACAGCCACATTTAATAGGATTAAAATAAATATTAATTAAGTCCAATGATACAAACATTTTATATCATTCACATTAAAATCTCAAAAATGATAATTGGTAAGTCATGTAATGTCTTAAAAATTCCTCTTTGTGCAACGTCCTAACAGGATAAAAATAGAATAAATATAATTTATAAAAATTAAAAATAAAAATTAAATTAAAAAAGTATAAGAACTAAAAAATATATTTCAATCTTTTATTAATTCAACTTATGTCCATTTAATTTCAATTACTAGTATTCATTAATATAATTCTTGATCCAATAGTAATAACTTGACTTGAGTACCAATGCATCACTTTAACGGAATTTATGACTTCCCATCTTACTATATAATTAACCCAATTATTGTAATGGAATTCAAGACTTCCCATCTTACTATATAATTAACCCAATGTCAGTTTTTGTATTGAATTTATGCACTTACGCAACTGGTAAATGGTCATTATGTTCAAGTACACAATTTTTCTCTTAATAATAATCAATACATTTGACTGAGGAACTGTTTTATCTATGTTATGGGCAATTCGGCATACATTTTCACATTAAATTGGATCCCAAATCGCTGTTCTTTCTCAAAAAAGTCATTTTTCTTTACCTAGATGACCTTCCATGTTATTTCCCTTTTCCCACTGTTGACTCAACACAAAAACTCCATTGAAATAAAATAAGCTTTTCTGTCCCTCTCTTCTTGTTTTTTTTGCTTATACGTTTTCCATTCTTCAAAGTCTCATTATTACTATTTGACCCTCCAAGAAGTTTCAATCTTTTTCGGTCTTTTCTCCACCGCACTGAAACCCGTCTTCATTCGATCCGGTGAGAGAGGGTTCCCCTTGGTTGCGTGAATCTTCAGAAAAGGGTAAGTTCTCTGCTTTCTCTGAGGTTCACTCATTTGGGATGCTATTGCTATGATAAATATTCAATAATAACCATGACTGCCCAGTTTGACTTTTGAGGTTGATTTGTGTTTGTGTTTGATGGTGTCAATTTCCAGGTTGTCCTTGTAATATTAATAGTTTGTGAATTGGAGTTTGTGTTTATAGCAAGAGAATGGATGAGTCAAAAAACAGGCATAATGATAATTTGGGTGTGAACAAAATGGGGAAAAACATTAGGAAGAGCCCATTACACCAGCCCAATTATGGTAACAACAACAACAGCAGCATGAATGGGGGTAGACAGCAACAGCAACAGCCTCAGCCTCAGGTTTACAACATAAGCAAGAATGATTTCAGGGATATTGTTCAGCAGCTTACAGGGTCTCCCTCTCAGTCTCAGGATCATCCTCAATCCAAACCTCCTCAGAATCAGAACAATTCCCCAAAACCTCAAAGTATGAGGTTGCAGAAAATTAGGCCTCCCCCTTTGCCCTATGTGAGGCCTCCATTGCACACCACCTTGCCAGCTGCTAGACCTGCTCACTTTAGACAACAACCATCACCAAACCCTAATAATATAGCTGAGTCACCAATCTCTGCCTACATGAGATACCTTGAACATTCAATTACAGATCCCACTTCAAGGGGTGCCCAATTTCAACCCCATCGTCATCCAGCTTCTTCTGCTTTGCTTCCTAACCCTCCTATGATGCCTTTGAATGCCACAAACCCTCTTCCTCCTCCTCCTTCTATAGCTGCTGTTCCTTCCCCACAACCAAATGGACCTCCTATTTTACCTTTACCTTCTCCAACCTCTCAGTTTCTCTTGCCTTCACCAAATGGCTACATGAATTTTCTCTCCCCTCAGTCTGGTTATCCACCACTGTTGTCCCCTGGCATTCAGTTTCCATCTCCTTTTACTCCCCATTTCCCTTTGTCACCCTTTGCACAGTCGGGGATTTTAGGCCCCGGGCCGCAGCCTCCACTTTCGCCAGGGCTGTTTCCTTTGTCTCCTTCAGGTTTTTTCCCCATGACAAGTCCTAGGTGGTGATCATGGTCCCTTCTAACTAAACTGATCTTTCTTCTCACTAAAGCTTTGTGCATTATCATGTAAAGTACAAGCAAGTTGTAAGATTGTAAGGTGTATTTTTTGCTGTTCATTCTCTTCATTTCCTGTTCCCTTGCTTAATTTTTCTTTTGCTGATGACCATAATGGCTGCAATCCTTTTTACTTTTACTAGTTTTACACATTAGGCGTTATATTGAAGATCAGGAACTCAATTGGATGGTTGGACAGGAGCTGTAAGATGGAAGAATGGGGTGTAACATGAAAGGAAGTAGGTTTTACAGACAATATTTGTTATGTAGGGTAGGTCTTGTTCTTTTGTAATATAAGGGATTGCATGTTAAAATGCATAGTTAGCTTCATGTTATCTTTTACTCTGGAAGATACTTTTAAGTACTTATCCTATACTTGCTTCCAAGTGATTTGCAATTTTTAAAGATATCTGCTTCTTCAGCGTTTACTTTTTATTTCTTTTGTCGAGTAGTTTTCTATTTTGTTAATGGCTGTTTTGCAAGATTTTGTTGGCTGGCTTTATTTTAGATGACGCTAGAAAATATAACTTATTGATTATTCTTGCTTTGGATATGTATTCAGCATTCTTACAAAATAATCATATTCAGGAATCGTTTGTTAATGCTTTCCTCATATGTTAGGTTATTTATTGTGAATGACAACATCAAATTCATAGCAAGTGGGGAGAGAATATAAATATAGCAAGTTCTTAGGTTCATTTGTGTTATAGTTATGTTTTTTGTGAAGAACTTGAAGTATAGATATTATTAACACTACTACACTAGGCAATTTCTTTTTATCTTCTCATGACCATCCCTTCTATCCTTCTTATGTTTTCCCTGGTTTATTTGCCAAGTTTGCCTCACAATTTGATACTGTCACAAATACTTAACTAGAATTTAAGAATTGCATTTACTGACAAATCTATAGATTCCTCAATGCGGATGGTTACCATGTTAGACTCTCTTATTAGTGACTTTGTAACAAGTTTTCTGCAGCATTTAGACATCAATTAAACTTGGCGGCTTTTGATGTCTGTCTTGCATTCTGAGTTGTCTCGGACGGTTGTAAGGCCAAGTTTAGGTTTCAGAGTCTCTCTGTACAAGTTATTTTAATTTATGGGAAAAAAAATTATTTTATTTTTCTTCTCCTATATGTTTTAAATATAAGAAAATTTTAACTAACTTTACTTTATTTAATATTTACTATAAGTGAAATATTCTTCATTTAATTGTTGTTAGTTTCAATGACTTTTTTTTTTTTATATACTTCATATAATTGCTCAAAACGGTTGATATTCACAAACCTGAATCACCAACATTTGTAACAATAATGATCTTAAATTCAAGTGGATGAAAAGGGAAAGATTGGGGTGATTTTGAAAAATCGGGAACCAAAATTGAACTTTATAATAATAGACAAACCAAATTGAATTTTAAATAATTAAGAGACCATATATATATATATAAATCAAATTGAACCCAATAAATAAATAGAGGATCGAATTGAACATTCATATTTATATAAGTAATGACATCATATTCAATTGGACAAAAATGACATGATTGAGATGTTTTTAAAAATTAGAGGACTTGTTTTTTTTATATCAATTTTTTTTTATCATAGTATTGGTATGAAGTAGTTCTCATTATAAGCGGTGACTAATCTTCATCAGAGACTTAAACGTACATAAGGTGAGTATTTTTCTTCCAACATAATTTATTACTTGTCTCCATTGTTATTGGTCAGAGGACTTAATTGAACTTTTAAAAATAATTAAGAGACTATTTTAATAATTAAGTCATCTATAATAATACAATGAAAGATAAGTTACAAGAAAAAAATACCAATTATTAAGAAAATTAATATTTTATTCTCTTGGTGTCACATGTAAGAAAATTCAATTGGTTTTCTATTTGCGTACTCACTATTACTTACTACATTCAAGGAAGTGTTAAAAGACAAAATAAAAAAAATTATTAATATTTGTCTCACATAAAAAGTGGATTGAATTGTTTAAAAGATAAATATTTATTTTAGTTCCTAAAAGTGTGTGATGTTGATAAATTGGTCTCTAAAAAATAAAAAATTTGAACTTAGTCTTCGAAAGTGTAAAAAAATATGACAAATTGATTTTGTGTTTAGCTCATCTATGTTAACCTTAACATATGTGCCTACTTGACACTTTTGGTGATGTCGTGACAAGTGACGATAGCAACGTGTCATCCACATATCCAACAGTTGATTTTTCAATTTAGTCTTTAAGCTTCTTGTTGTGATTTTAGTCATTGAACTTAATTACTTACTACTGATATTTTGGTCCTTAAACTTAATCACTTATTGTCATTTTGGTCCTGAAAGTACTTTCAAATTTTCAATTAAGTTCATGTTACATGTAAATTATTAGTATAAGCGTTACCATATTCTCTCATTTTCATTCCTTATCTCTCATATTTTCACCTTTCTCTTTCAAATTTTGTCATTTAAATTATATTATAAATATGAAATCAATTTATAAGTGATTACATAACAATAGTTAGCAATTAAATCTAAGACATTGTTAACGAGATTCTATAAGCTTCAAAATCAAATCTTCTACCAAGTTATTATCTTATATGCTATTAATATGTGTAGAATGTTAGATTAATTATTTAATTTATCTACTTAATGGAATAACATTAATCACCAAAAAGACGGTTAAAAGAACTTGAGAATCACGAAAGGGAGAAAAAGGAATGTGTTAGAACTAGTTGCTTACATTCCCTTTCCATAGGGCACATGTAATACATCTTGCCCTTGTTTTTTTTTCCTATCTTTAGAGTTTTTACATTGGTATTCAAGGATTGGTATTAGAGGACTTAGTGGTCATGATCCTTTGGTGGCACGCGAAGCACGTGTCGTTTTTCATCATGTTTGGAGTGTAGAATGTTGTTGAGTTATAAGACGAATTGAGACCCTCAATAATCTTGATTATATAAAAATAATTACTCAATTTAAAGGTTGTGTCTTATATGTATTGACTCATAATCTAGACAAGTGTACCTAATCTATGTGTAGTAAGAAACGTTAAGTATTAAGAATATCATATCTACATAGACTTGCATAATATCTAGGAAATTGAACAATTGTTATCAAAAGCAAGAAAAAGTAAGAATCAAAGAAGTAATTTTGCTACAGCGAGTTGTCAATCTGTTGTGGCAAAATATCAATTTTTATTAATTTCAAAAGAAGAATTCATTGTAGCAAGATCAATGCTCGCTAAAGCGAATGGAAATTGTTTTTTTGTTTTTTAGAACAAAATTATGCAGCGAAGAACAAGAAAATAAATGGAACTAGGTGTTGTTTGATTCAAAATCCGTAGAATTCATTGTATGCAATATCGATTCCCAATTTCAACGCAACCAAGATCCAACACAAGTAATCAAATCCTAATTTCTTAGGTAAATGATCCTTAATTCCTAAATTATATTCCTAATCCCTCAGGTAACCTAATCTAGCAATTAGAGGAAGAACAAAGGATCTATGCAATGCAAAAACCTAATTTCATCCCTAAAGCTAGATTTCTACACATTTTTACTTCAGATCTAGAATTGAACTTGTTTCCCAACATAATCCAATTCCATTAAGCAAGGTTGATCAAGCCTATGCATGAATTCAAGCAAAGAAGTAGAAAAGTATTGCATAAATTGGAAAATAGATTGAAGTCTAGTTCATTCCAGATCCAACAACTTCAAGTTTAGTTACGAAGGATCATGAATTGATCCATGGAAAAACACAAAATAAATCCAAAAAATAGAAGTGGAAGAAGAGAGAGGGGGGGAAGGGAGGAAATCACAGCTTCAAACTATGAACACTAAGAAATTGACAAAAGGTTCCTAGAAATATGTTACACGGGCTCGTTTAATGAAGTGCAATTATTTTTTCTACCACACCAGGATCTCACTGTAGTGAGAACTTTCTTTGCAGTAATTCTTCATCTCTTGCAAAAGCCTTCTTCTCTAGAATCTTCATGCTCTCTGCACCTAGTCTCGATATGGCAAAATTTTCACTCGTTGTTGAGTTTTTGCTCATGTTCTTGGTCTCAGAATGAGGATTTGTTATGGCGAGGTGTAGATTTGTCGTGGGGAGTCTTCACACTCTTTTACTTGATCTCTATCCTTTTCTCATTGTGGTGGTGGCTCTGCTTGTCGTGGCGAGTTGAGTTTTGCAGCTCCTCTTTTCCTTTTTCCTCAAAAATGCCCTTATGACATCTAAAGTTCACACAAAGACATTAAAAAAACTCTCTTTATTTCCTAAACTATATACAGTTTTTTTCACAAAAGCCAAGATTTTTTAACAAAATTCGCACAAAGACATTAAAAAACTCTCTTTATTTCCTAAACTAACTTTATACAGTTTTATTCACAAAAGCCAAGATTTTTTTTAACAAAATTACTCACAAAAATAAAGTGTGAAAATCAATTATCAACATGCCAACAGATGATAGAATTGTATATGCGTCTGATGGACCAGAAATAGCAGACATATGCTAAGATCTAGAAAGCACTAAGTTAATGCTTTGTATTTGTGATTTTTGTTTTAGAGGATGTTCAAACATTCTTCCACCAAAGTGAGGAAAGTGAGAGAACAATGAAGATCAATTTCTCTTCTCCTTAAAAGACGCACCAATTGTTGCACTTATTGTGAACAAACCTGCTCTATGTTAAAGTCGATTTGACCTCTGAAGCTAGCTCCTAAAGTGTGGCTCAAGGAAGATAAGTATAGTCGTGTATCAGCATGGAATGGACATGCATTTAATTCACCAACATACACCTTCTTTGGACGCAAAATGAAGACAGTTCTTGCCAAAGAAATCTATTTATACCAACAGATTTGAAGAGTTGAAGTCAGAAGAAAGAACTCGAATTTGAAATTTATATCTCTCTTACCTTCAAGCTCTCTTCTGTAAATTCTCTTAGATTGTAAGAGTTCTCAAAACACTTTATATATCCTAAGACTAGAAAAACATTGCACTTAAGTTAGATATCCGTCTATAAGTCGATAGTCTTGTTTGGGTACACCCTAACTTGAACAAATCTATTTATTTGTGTAGAGCCATAAGTGACTAGTCGAAAACAATACTTGGATTCTAAAAGTTTGGGGATAAGTTTTTTGTCGAGCAAGAAGTGACAGTGAAAAATTCTTGTATCTTTTGTAAAAGATAGTGGAAACTTGGTTGGTTTCAAAGAACTGAACATAATCTTAGTGGTAGAGGTGATCAGTATAATACTCTTTGTGCATTTGCTTTTCTTCTTATCAATGTTTATATTGAGAGTGATTTTTTTTTCTCTTACAAAAATGTATTGTTAAATATGCTAACTATCGTCTGTCTAGTTATTTTTAAGAAAAATTTGTTTGTTCGTCTTAAACATACAAGAGCTGACAATTCAATCCCCCTTCTTGATAGTCTAGCAATTTCGAAAAAACTTGTGAAAAATTTAATATCACAATTCAATCCCCCTTCTTGATTTTTTCCTTTACAAGAGCTGACACATTATCGATGACCAAAGTGAAAGGATCAAACAGATATTATTATTGTAAACAATGAAAGTTGTTTTCATGAACTACTACTGTAAGGTATATATAGGCATCAAAGAATTTTAAATGTAGTGGCTACTTGAGAGTGTTGATGAAATTATTAGAAAATTTTCAATGGAATAAAATGTAACTTTTAAAAGAAGGTAGAGAATGTTTGTTGCGAGATCAACACCTGGGATGGGAGGAACTAAATAGGGAGCTTGAGGAAAGGAGCAGTTCTTGCTTGGGAACATTGTATGGCTTGCACGAGAGTCCCTGATGCGGGCCGACACTGTTCAAGAAAATCAAAGCAGACCATAAGGGACTGACCCGAGCTATAGACAAAGAAGGAAGGAAAAAATAGATATACTTTTTAAAGAGTTTTGTGTTATTTTCCTATTATAAATGATGTTTCAGTTGAATAAATGATGAACTTTGCATGTAGATGGTGGAGGTAAAAGTCAAGATGAAATACAAAGTATGGAAGAGGAAAATGATAAACATGAGGGATATGTAATGGAAGTAATGGGATATAGTGATAATTACGCTAATAATTTACATGTAGCATGAGACATAATAAAAAAATCAAAAGTACTTTCAGGGATCAAAATGATAGTAAGTGGTAAGTTTAAGAACTAAAATGATAATAAATTATTATGTTTAGATACTAAATTGAAAAGTCAATTTTTAGACATGTGAAAGCCACGTGGACGCCCCATGGTTATCATCATCTACCACATCACCAGAGGTGCCACATAGGCACATGAGATAAGGTTAACAAAGATAAGTTAACGACATGTCCAATCTACTTTTTGCACATTTAGGGTCTAAACTCAGTTTTCATCTTTTATGGATCAATCTGTCAGTGCCACATACCAGGGCATATCACATTTCAGCTAACAAGTTTTCTTATTTTTTAGAGTATAATGATCATGCACTAATGGTGTAAAATAATTTTACTCCGCCATCCAATTACAAATCATTCTTGATATGACTTTTAAAATAATTATCATAAAAGTCGACAATCTTACCATAATCTTACCATTTATGGTGAGTTGTGATTGGATGACGGTGTAAAATTTTTTACACTGTTAGTGTATAATCCTCTTATTTCTTTTTTTATTCTATAAATATTTATAGAGAAATTATTTAAGCAGGCTCTGAAACCTAAACTACTAAACTTGACCTTACAACCGTCCAACGCAATTCCGTAATGCAAGACAGACATCAGAAACTGCCAAGTTTAATTGATGTCTACATTCTGCAGAAAACTAGTTACAAAGTCACTAGTAGGAGAGTCTAACAAGGCAACCATCAGCTTTGAGGAACCTATAGATTTGTCAATAAATGCAATTCTTAAATTCTAGTTAGGAATATATACAGACACCCTCCGAGTAGCATGCTCGTGTCAGAGTTAAGTCGGAATGACATTTGCAAATTGTGAGGCAAACTTGGCAAATAAACTAAAGCAAATATTAGAAGGGTACAAGGAATGGTCATGAGAAGATAAAATTATTGCCTAGCGTACTAGTGTTAGTAATACTATATTTCAAGTTCTTCACAAAAAAATATAACTAAGATATAAAAACACAAATGAACCTATGCAAGTTACTATACTATATTCTCTCCCAAGCTGCTATGAATTTGATGTTGTCATTCACAATAAATAAACTAACCTATGAGAATAGCATTAACAAATGATTCCTGGATATAATTATTTTATAAGAATGCTGGATACATATCCAAAGCAAGAGCACTCAATTTACTCAAAACCAGAATTTGTAATTTTTCTTTTCTATGGTCATCTAAAACAAAGCCAGCCAACAAAATCTTAAAAAACAGCCATTAACAAAATAGGACACTACTTAACATTAGAAATAAAAAATAAATGCTGAAGAAGCGTATATCTTTAAAAATTGCAAATCACTTGGAAACATGTATAAGATCAATACTTAAAAATATCTTCCATAGTAAAGATAACATGAAGCTAACTATGCATTTTAACATGCAATCCTTTATATTACAAAAGAACATGACCTACCCTACATAACAAATATTGTCTGTAAAACCTACTTCCTTTCATGTTACACCCCATTCTTCCATCTTACAGCTCCTGTCCAACCATCCAATTGAGTTCCTGATCTTCAATATAACGCCTAATGTGTAAAACTAGTAAAAGTAAAAAGGACTGCGACCATTATGGTCATCAGCAAAAGAAAAATTAAGCAAGGGAACTGGAAATGAAGAGAATGAACAGCAAAAAATACACCTTACAATCTTACAACTTGCTTGTACTTTACATGATAATGCAGAAAGCTTTAGTGAGAAGAAAGATCAGTTTAGTTAGAAGGGACCATGATCACCACCTAGGACTTGTCATGGGGAAAAAACCTGAAGGAGACAAAGGAAACAGCCCTGGCGAAAGTGGAGGCTGCGGACCGGGGCCTAAAATCCCTGACTGTGCAAAGGGTGACAAAGGGAAATGGGGAGTAAAAGGAGATGGAAACTGAATGCCAGGGGACAACAGTGGTCGATAACAAGACTGAGGGGAGAGGAAATTCATGTAGTCATTTGGTGAAGGCAAGAGAAACTGAGAGGTTGGAGAAGGTAAAGGTAAAATAGGAGGTCCATTTGGTTGTGGAGAAGGAACAGCAGCTATAGCAGGAGGAGGAGGAAGAGGGTTTGTGGCATTCAAAGGCAACATAGGAGGGTTAGGAAGCAAAGCAGAAGAAGCTGGATGATGATGGGGTTGAAATTGGGCACCCCTTGAAGTGGGATCTGTAATTGAATGTTCAAGGTATCTCATGTAGGCAGAGATTGGTGACTCAGCTATATTATTAGGGTTTGGTGATGGTTGTTGTCTAAAGTGAGCAGGTCTAGCTGCTGGCAAGGTGGTGTGCAATGGAGGCCTCACATAGGGCAAAGGGGGAGGCCTAATTTTCTGCAACCTCATACTTTGAGGTTTTGGGGAATTGTTCTGATTCTGAGGAGGTTTGGATTGAGGATGATCCTGAGACTGAGAGGGAGACCCTGTAAGCTGCTGAACAATATCCCTGAAATCATTCTTGCTTATGTTGTAAACCTGAGGCTGAGGCTGAGGCTGTTGCTGTTGCTGTCTACCCCCATTCATGCTGCTGTTGTTGTTGTTGCCATAATTGGGCTGGTGTAATGGGCTCTTCCTAATGTTTTTCCCCATTTTGTTCACACCCAAATTATCATTATGCCTGTTTTTTGACTCATCCATTCTCTTCTTGCTATAAACACAAACTCCAATTCACAAACTATTATATTACAAGGACAACCTAGAAATTGACACCATCAAACACAAACACAAATCAACCTCAAAAGTCAAACTGGGCAGTCATGGTTATTATTGAATATTTATCATAGCAATAGCATCCCAAATGAATGAACCCCAGAGAAAGCAGAGAACTTACCCTTTTCTGAAGATTCACGCAACCAAAGAGGAACCCTCTCTCACCGGATCGAATGAAAACGGGTTTCAGTGCGGCGGAGAAAAGACCCCAAAAAAAATTGGAACTTCTCGGAGGGTGTCTAATTGTAGACAAGTTCTACCGTGCGTGATGTTGCACGGTACATTTTTCTTAAGACTGTTTTGCTGAATAATTAATTAGTTAACGGTGTAGATCTCCGGGGTTACATTAAAGATTAATTATTATTTTACTCCTAATTTATTCTTTTATTATTAAAAAATTCAATTCAATTATCTAATCTTTAAGATGATTTCAATTTGATTTTTTTATTATTGAAATTTTTAACTAAGTCGTTTATTTTTAAAAATTAATTTAATTTGATCTTATTTTTTCTTTTATCTACTTCGAAATTTTTTAAAAATCAGACCAAATTTGGTTTATTATGGGATCAAATTAAATTTATTTTAAAAAATAAAGGATTTAATTGAATTTTTAAAAATAAAAAGATAGAATTGAATTATTTTTAAAATTAAAAGAACAAAATAATAATTAAATATAAAATTAATTAGAAGTCGAACTGGCGTATATGTTGACATAAAATTACCACCATTCATCACCAATTTCATTAAAAAAATATATAATTTGTCATTTTTATTTATGTTATAAAAAATGTTTTTGTTAGTGTATGTTATCCAAAATGTTTAATAACACTTTCTTTTAGAATATGTTTAATCACATTTTTATTTATTTATAGAATTAAAGATAGTATCAGAGATATACAATACTCACGTAGCATAGTTAATCAACTGAGATAAACTCTTTGTAATAATTACACTTATTATGAATTTTGAGGTAAATTTTAATGAATTTCAATTATTTATTTATTTTGTTACATTATATGTTTAACATTTTTATTGGCCAAGATATTGTTGATTGTTGGACGATGGACGATAGAGATAGGGTGGACGACAACATTGGTTGTCTAGTCCAGTACTCATTGTCTTCTCAATTGGTCGTCTCATCTTCTATAATTCGATGAAGTGTCCAATCACTTAGAAGGGAACATTCAGTTTGATGGTTTATTAACATTGATCGTCTAGTCTAGTACTCATTGTTTTCAGTATTGGTCATTCAATCTTTTGTAATCCAGTTGTAAAATGGTTGTATGAATTGTGCCACTTATAGTATTATTTTTCCTTTCAATTCATCTAGAAATGGTATCTTATGTCCATCCTTCAACCAAATTTATTGGTCTTTTATCAGATGATAAAAAATCTAATCCAGCTTAGAGATGTCAAAGTCATATTCAAACTTTCCATTGCCACCAATGCCTTTGCCTTTACTTGGTTTTAACGCAGGACATGAATATGACTTCCCAAGTAAGATTTCGACAGCCATAGTCTCATTTTCTTCAAAGATTTCTCCATTCTCACCATCAATGTTGATCAAATGGGATCCTCGTCCTTTGCTAGCTCTCTTCAACTCCTTCTCATGGATGAATTGTTCTATTTGATTAGCTTTAGAAGCTAACTGACTGCCATAGCTACACATTTTACTTCTAGCAATTGTACTAAACAACAACTCCCAACTTTCCTAAACCTTTCTATGAAGTTTATTGTTGATTCATCAATCATTTGTCTCATGTTCATCAAATCGACTATAATTACTTCAAGATGGAGCCTGTAAAATCTATCTTGGAAACATCTTTCCATATCTACCCAATTTTGTACTGAATTTGGAGGTAAATTTGAGTACACTATTCCTATCAAGGATAAAGGAAAGAGCTACAACTTATGAAATTCATTTTGACTAGCTTCACCACTCTGGGTTATGATTTGTCATATGTGTTCCATTGTTGATTTCCCATCTTCGACAAAGGCATCATACAATTCGCCCATTTTGAATATGTCTTCTTATACATAGGTCTCTCCAATTGTTTTAACTAAATGCTGAAATATTTCCTCATGTTTTCGGCTCTCAACACTGGATCAGTTAAAGGCATTGTAATAGTTTTCAATGGCTGACACCCAATTTGACACACAAAATTTGGCCTCAAGCCACCATCATTGTTGACATAAGAGAATTCTCCATTGTAGCATCTTCATTCATGACCTGATTAGTTCCCTCTAAAGGAGGTACAAAAGGAATCATGGGAGGTAAACCAATTTGGCCAATGACATTTAAAGGTCTTTTAGCTAATCTTGTGTAGGAAAATTTTGTTCAGTATAATCTTTTGCACCTGCTTGTCCCCAAGGATAGGGGCAAACAAATTACTAACATTAGCAGGCATATAACTCGTATTAAATATTCTTGCCGAGGCTCTATTCGCCTAAGTTGCTTGCCATGTAGGCATGAAAGCCATATTTAGTTGGACTAATGGTGTCGATCCTACCTTAATCAACACTTCATGATTTCCAGGCACTAATAAAGCATAATTATCACCAACATGCATCCTTATTGCCTCTAATTTCTCGGATTACTAGATTTAGTTATGCACCATAGGTTTCACTATCTTGACTAGTTGTCTAGATAACTGATACATTGTATCATGTGTATTTTCGAATCTATCTGTTATCGAATGAATGCAGTAGTCATCACAGTAGGTGTTTCATTAGACATACCAACAATAGTAGGCACCATAGTTGTGGTAGTACCAATCGAAGGATTAAGCAATGTGGTTGGTAATTGACTTGTCATTAAGGAAGCAAGCATTGCAAATGAACTCTCTCTTGATTTTGGAACTTTTCTTCTTCTTGGTTTGTTGATCCATTTCATGTGTAGTAGTCTTGGCAGACCGCAAATGCATAAGTTGGCCCACCGGGTGTGTCAATTTTGTTGTCGCGTGAATTAACACGGCTTGTTGATGGTGTTTTGGCTAACTTTTGCTATGTGATTCCAAAATTTGAATTCGTGATCAAGTGATTTGTAAATTAAAAGGGGAAATATGCCTCTCAATTGAAATGGATTCCCAAGTGAATTTTAATAGAACTTAGATATAATTTGGTTGGAAAAGATAAATGAATTTGAAAAATGAAAAATAAAAAGCAAAAAAACTTGAAAAAAGAATAACCAAAAAAAGATAATTGTATTGATTTGATTTGATTGGATTTTATGTCCCCAATGTTTTCTAAAAACCTATTTATACAAAATATGAAAATAACTACTCTTGAACGTGCTAGACCACATTAGGCCATTAATTGGCTGCTATATTATCATCTTCACTGCTTCTGTCCCTTGAAACTGCATTATCTGATAGTTTCAAGTTTTTCGGACCCATGATGAGCGAACCTTAACTAACTTTCCATTGACCCTATCTTTCTTTTGGTCATAATCTTTAACTAATGATACAACTTCATAATTCAAAACAGGCCAAATAATTACTTTTGTCTCTGAATGTGTAACTGAAAGATGAAAATATAAAATTTAGTTCATAAAAGTCTAAAAAGTGCAACAAATATATTCGGCCATTAACGTTCGTCCTTCACCGTTAATAAAATAGCCTACGTGACACAAAGAGACAAATTTGTCATTGAAATGATTGTCAACGTTGTCATTTCTAATTGTCAGCATATGGACATATTTGTTTTCTATATATATATATATATATATATATATATATATATATATATATATATATATATTTCTTTTTTTTACTTTTCGTCTTCCCACCACTCCGCTGAAGAATGCATCCCTGAAAGATGAAAATACATAATTTAGTCCCGAAAGTGCAAAAAATATATCTGAACGTTAATAATAGATTATGACTAACTATTATAATTTTGAAAAAAAATTATAATGATTACGAGGAAATTTTGGGAGAGTTATATCACACTGGTAAGTCTCTGTTTTCGTTATATAATATTTAAGCTTCATCAACGGTTGAAACATGCATAAAATATTATCAATGGAAGTGAATTTTTATTACTTTGGCGAATTCTTCTTACTTTTCTTCAACTACAAAAAAAAATCAATTATTTGGTTGTTAACTCTTGAATAAATGTCATCCACAAAAAAAAGAAGAAATTTTACTGTAAAACAATAAGAAAATCATTGTTTATGTTTAATCAAACAATACTTATTTAATTATTTTTTATAAATTTTTCATAATAAAATATGAATGTCTATTAGTATATGCAATGATATCAAATTAAAAATTATAATAAAAGTTTTTTGTTTTTTAAATTAATTTTTTAAATCATACACAATTATTTTTTATTGACCGATCATTTAAAAAATCATAACCTTAAAAAAAATCATTCCAAAGGAGGTGAGTGTTTTTTACAAATTAAAAGTGTCATTGCAATTGCAATTTTCCTTAAAAATTATTCATGGATCTAATTTATTTATAATGCTTTACAATAAACATTTTTTTTACTTGAGCCTTTCATCAAGCATGAGAGTATAAAAAAATTATTTATGAGTATTCTTTTTTGGATAAATAGTCACTTTTGTCCCTGAATGTGTAATTCGCTGACAAATGGATCCTTGAAGGATGAAAATACAAAATTTAGTCTCACAAAGTGTAAAAAGTGCGACAAATATATCTGACTATTAACTTTCGTCCGTCACTGTTAATAAAATAGCCTACGTGGCACAGAGGGACAAATTTTTGCTAGTGAAATGATTGTCAACGTAGTCATCTCTAATTGTCAGCATAGGAGCATATTTGTCATATAATATTTTTTGACTTTTTCTCTTCCAATTCCGCTGACAAATGCGTCCCTGAAAGATGAAAATACAAAATTTAGTCCCCGAAAGTATAAAAGTGCAACAAATATATCCAAACTTTAATAGTAAATTGTGACTAATTATTATAATTTGAAAAAATTTATAATGTTTGCGAAATTTTTTTTAACAAACTAGTAAATTAAATTGAGTCTAAAAGAAAAAAGAATACTCATTTTATAAACTATAAATAATTTTGTTATACTCTTATGCTTGATGAAAGGTTCAAGTAAAAAAATACTTATTGTAAAGCATTATATTTAAATTAGATCCATGAATAATTTTTAGGAAAAATTGTGATTGTAATGACACTTTTAATTTGTAAAAAAATACTCACCTCCTTTGGAATGATTTTTTAAGGTTACGATTTTTTAAATGACCAGTCAATAAAATATAATTGTGTATGATTTTAAAAAATTAAAAATAAAAAAAATTATTTTAATTTTTATTTTGATGTTATTGCATATACTAATAGACATTCATATTTTATTATGAAAATTTATATAAAAAATTAAATAAATGGTATTTGATTAAACAAAAACAATGATTTTCTTATCGTTTTACAGTAAAAAAAAAATTTATGTGTTGATAACATTTATTCAAGAGTTAACAACCAAATGATTGATTTTTTTGTAGTTGAAGAAAAGTAAGAATAATTCACCAAAGCAATAAAAATTCACTTCCATAGGTAATATTTTATGTATGTCTCAACCGTTGATGAAACTTAAAAATTATATAACGGAAACAAATACTTGTCAGTATGGTATAACTCTCCCAAAATTTTGTTGCAATAGTTATAAATTTTTCAAAATTATAATAATTAGTCACAATCTATTATTAACGTCTGAATATATTTGTCACACTTTTTATACTTTCGGGGATTAAATCTTGCATTTTCATCTTTGAGAGATGCATTTGTCAGCAAAGTGGGAAGACGGAAAGTCAAAAAATATTATAAGACAAATATGCCCCTATGCTGACAATTAGAGATGACCACGTTGACAATAATTTTAGTGACAAATTCATCCATATGTGCCACGTAGACTATTTTATTAACGGTGACAAACGGAAGTTAGTGGTCGGATATATTTGTTTCACTTTTTACATTTTTGGAGAATAAATTTTGTATTTTCATCTTTTAGGGATGCATTTGTCAACGAATTACACATTCAAGGACAAAAGTGGCTATTTACCCTTCTTTTTTCTTTTAGACTCAATTTAATTTACGAGTTTGTTAAAAAAAATTATTGCAATCATTATGAGGTTTTCCAAATTATAATAATTAATCACAATCTACTGTTAACATTTGGATATATTTGTCGCACTTTTTATACTTTCAGAGACTATATTTTTTATTTTCATCTTTTAGGGACGCATTTGTCAGCGGTGTGGGAAGACGAAAAGTCAAAAAAATATTATATGACAAATATGCCCATGTGCTAACAATTAGAGATGATCACATTGACGATCATTTCAGTAACAAGTTTGTCCCTCTGTCACGCAAGCTATCTTATTAACGGTGGCAGATGGAAGTTAACGACTGAATATATTTGTTGCACTTTTTACACTTGCAGGGATTAAATTTTGTATTTTCATCTTTTAGAAACACATTTGTCAACGTATTACACATTCAGGGACAAAAGTGGCTATTTACCCTTCAAAATAAATTTGAATATTTGTTTTATCATTATCCTCTCAATTTGACAACAACCTTATATTTTAACTTTATCATTTCGGCCATGCAAAATAATTTTCAAGTGCTAGCGACTTCCCATGTCTTCCTTCAAATTCTCTCAATATTTTGTTTTCAAAATTAGAAAATTTATCTTCAACCCGTAGTAACCTCCTTGCTTCTACTATATGAGGTTCCAAAATCTACCACTCAACTACACATTGTCTTTTACTTGCAATTGAATTCCTGTCGACTAAGTCTTCTCCATATTTCCTTTGATTATGTTCTTTTTTTCCTTTTTCATTCTTTTTTTAAAGATATTAATTTTTTTTTTAAAAGATAAAAATTACACTCAGATAAATTGGGTATTCACACTACCCAAATAAGCAAACGTTGATTTTTTTCCCTAATATACAAAAAAATTACCAAAATATACAACTCCCCCCCATGATTTACACCAATATACAACTTTACTATTCACAGTGTAAATTCGGGTTCCAACCTGTATTTACATTGTGTTTTTTTTAAAAAAATTGCATTTTAACGTTGAGAATTTGGGTCCTTCAAACCTGAATTCTCAACGTGGTTTTTAGCTTTTTTTATTAAATTTTAATTTTTTTTAAAAATTAATTTTTTTAGAAATATATATATAAAGAAAGGAAATTAATACATTTGGAGAAGATTATAATATAAACAAAATTAGTTAAAAATATTACAATGTAAATTTGTTTTGAAGATCTACATTAGTATTAAATTGTATAGTTGAAGAATGTTTTATTAATTTATGAATGATATGAAATGAAATACATTGATAGTAAAAAATATTAATTTGCTTGACTTGAACTTCCAGGATGGTGGGGGCACCTATTTGACCAACTAGTCTGTAGATTGAACACCATTTTGGTTGACTTCTTTCTCTCTCATCCATATTAGTTCATATTCTTGTAGATTTTGGTCGACCTTTTCTGTTTCTCCTTGTGACTGGATTGACACATAATTGTGGTCCTTCATATGGTGGCTAGTAATCATGCTGACACATGCTTGCTAACGGGACTTTGTAGACACTTGACATGTAATCCAATGTGTACATTGAACTAACATATTGCAAGCAATCTATATTGATGTGCTTACATGCAGCAATTACATGTGCACATGGCATGTGCAGCTTTTGAGGTTTCCATAATCACATGTTCTTTGATGCAGCCTGACAGTGAATTTTCCCATTTGACGCCTCTCTCTCGTATTCACTATTTCCTCAAATTGAAATTGAAATCTTTGGCAGTCAAATTGTTGAACGAAGTGAGTGTTGGACTTAGTTTCCTCTTCGGTGATGAATTTGGTTGCAATAAGTGTGTAAACTTGTCTGGAGGCGATCATTGCATCAGCCTGAGTCCCACAGTCAACAAAATATTTGTTTAACTTCTCATACGTGGCTCTAACCAAGGTTGTGATTGGAAAATTTCAATTTTTTTTAGCACCGAGTTTAGTGACTCTGCTAAATTAATGGTCATGTGTCCCCACCGTTTTCCCTCATCCCATGCCAAGGTCCATTGCTCCCTTGGTATTTGATAAAGTCATGTTGTGCCGTGCGGGTTATCTTCTTGTAACTCCCGATAATGGTGAAAAAACCCTGGTTGAGTTATAGCATACCCTATAGTTTGAAAAAAATGTAAATCTGAATGTTAGTTTAATGTTAAATAATTAAATATTTTGCGTTAGAATATAAACAAAATATCTTACCCATACTCAGGACGTTTTTTCTTTCGTCCTTATTTTTGAATTATTTTTTGTAGTTTTGGCCTATGTGCCGAATACAAAATACATGTGACGAGTTGGCCTATGTGCCGAATACAAATATACCATGTTGTGGTATCACATGTGTTCTCAAGTTTGGCAAAAAAAAGTGTCACCCATATGTTGTCTCACCCTTGACAATGTCAAATGCCAATGGAAATATGTTGTTAGTGCCATCTTGTGCAACTGCAATTAACAACGTCCCTTTGTATCTTCCATATAGCCATGTTCCATCAATTTTCATAACGAGTTTACAAAATGCAAATGCATCAATGCATGCTTTAAATGACCAAAAAATTCGATGGAATATGACCTTGTCTGGGATTGGTTGGTTGGACTCGTCTAGTGCAGGAATAGTTTGAATCCTGACAATTGTGCCAGGGACGAAAAATTGCAAAGCTAGTAGGTATTTGGGAAGTATGTTGTATGACTCTTCCCAATTACCATATACCTACTTGAGGGCCCATTGTTTTGCTAGCCATGCTTTACGATATGTGATGGTGTATCCGAACTCTTGTCTTATGAATACGATGAATGTAGGAATGGTTAGTTGCTCATTTTCTTCAACCATCGCAAGGATATTTTTGCCTACAAGTTTTGAATCCATCTTATTGTGATTTTTTCTTTCGGATGCTCTAAGTTTCCATTGGCACCTTTCAACTGGGCAACATAAGACCCATGTATCCTTCACACACCTCTTGGCTCTGAAAGTCACATGGTTCTTAATGTGCCACATTTTTACCGTGTGTTTCAGGTCCTCAATTGACGAAATTGCTGACCAACATACAACTCGTCATTGTGCGAGTCAAATTGTTGTTATTGGTCCAAAAAATGCCTATAGTCAGGGTTGTCAAGCACTTGGATTTCACCAACATCAAAATTATTTGGATATGGACGATAGACATTTTCAGATGATGTTTGTTGGAAAAGGAATTGTATGCCATTATTGCCTTTGTTGTCGTCGTTGTTGTTGTTCGCCAAAATTTCATCTTCATCGTCACTGAAGTCATCAACAACTTCATCCGACAACCCATTTTAAGCCTGGTAGTCACGTGACATTGAGCAACATGGATATCAGTAGTTGGGTCGACATTTATTTGGGAGACCTCATTTAGTTGGGGAGTCGTCTCACAGTAGTTTGATGATCCACCAAGCAGTTGTGTGTATGAACTAATGTAGGTATCAAATTCAGTGGGTTCAAAATAAGGGACGTAATAATCATTTGTGGTCGTGTATGGGATTGGTGTGTAAGAGGATTGGCCTTCATGGTAGGTTTGAGTATGGTAGTTAGTGTATGCTGTTTCGTGAATTTGTGGTGATTAAATGATTGTTTCGACATTGGTGGTAAAAGAAGGTTGTTGTTCGTATTGTACGAGGAATTGAAAGCCACTTAAGCAATGATGTCGGTTATAGACATCGAACATGCCATCAATATCCTCATCGTCACTGATGGTAATAACTTAGTAATTGAATATGCCAGACCCAACAGAAATGGGGTATCAATAAATGATTGTGTTATGGTTTGACCTCGGTTTAGGCTCATCTTACGTTGGATTTTTTGTTTTCAAGGCATTCAAGGTGATGCCTCTCCTCATTGAAACAAGTACATCATTTCCGCCCTTAAACTCAACGCCCTCGTCACAATCGGCTACATAGGCATCATAGTAGACTAGGGCAGAGACATTTTCATTTCTACTTGCCATGGTGACTGAGAGTGATTAGGTTTGGAGATTGAGCGTGTTTTGGTTTGGAGACTAAGAGTGATTTGGTTTCAAGACTGAGAGTGATTTGGTCTGGAGACTGAGAGTGATTTGGTATAGAGATTGAGATTGATTTGAAACTTCTGTTGTGAAGTATTTTTTGTATGTAGAAGAATACGTTTGGAGACATATTTATAGTGTCGTGGCTATGGATAGATCCAACGGTCGTTATCGAACCGACAATTTTAATGGTCCAGATTGCCTCCACAGAGTCATGAACAGTGCACCGACAACTTTTGTTGTCAAAATTACGTGAACAGTGTCGTGAACAGTGCAGTGACAATTTTTGCGGTGAAAAATTGATCTACAGTAACATGAACAGTGTTTTGATGTCCACAGTGACGTGAACAATGTTCTGACGCACACAGTGATATGAATAGTGTATCTACAGGATTTCTAACGCGCACACTATCGCTGTAGGATTCTTGACATGAATAGTAAATGAACAGTGAGTGCACAGTACTGTGAGTAATGGCACGCACAAATTTTTCTCCGCCTATAAAAACCATCTCAGAACATACAACTTATTACACTCACCGGTTCATTTTGAATATCAACAACTAAATTTTCAATCGTTTGATTGTGTAAAGGGAGAATGGAGGCAACAACATTGTTATGGAAACAAGATTGTTATCGAGCTTCAAAGATACAAACACATGGTAAGTACAAATTAGATGATATTATAACCTTTTATTGTCATGACAATTATAAAAAGGCAACTTTTGTTTTACAGGGACAACCACCAATAATCATTTCGTATTGTCATTTGATACCCTCTCCTCATCCTTTAATTAAGTCGTTGCTTGCTTATACTAGGTTTGCTGATGTGGCAAATTTACACCACTTCAAAATTGATCGTCATCTAGTGACTACACTTGTTGAGCGATGGAGACCAGAGACACACACTTTTCATCTTCCTATTGGAGAATGTACAATTACACTAGAGGATGTAGCACTGTAGCTTGGCATAAAGGTGGACGGTAGGCCAATCACTGGTGCAACCTACTATGATTGGGAGGAAATGTGTGAACAATATTTGGATGTTGTTTCGCCAAAGGGAGAAGCAATAGTAGGCTTTACCATTATGCTTAAGTGGTTGCAAGATAATATGCTGCCGCTTCCCTCAGAACCAACACAACAGCAGTTAGAAGCATATTGTAGAGCTTACCTTTTGTGGCTAATTGGTGGGGTTTTAATGCCAGACAAGATGGAAAATTGGGTTCATTTGATGTACCTCACTGTGCTGGTTGATCTCGACCAAGTCAGACAGTATATTTGGGGCTCTACTTGTCTAACAATGTTGTACAAGGAAATGTGTAGGGCCACTGACCCTGATGCCAAAACCATGGGCGATTGTGCCTAATTGTTGCAATCTTGGGCATGGTATTGCATGCCTTTCATTGCAGCAAGAGTTAATCGGACACCATCGTATCGGTTGGTTATAAGGTAATATGAGTCTCAAATTCATTGTTATATGATTAGCATAGTATGTATTAAATTAATAATTTTTCATTTATTAGATGGAGTGACGTGGATTAAGCTTTACTAGTACACCACATGGAGATGTCATCGGTTATAGGATGAGATTAGACTACATGACAACTGAACAGGTAATAAATAAACTATGAGTTACATAAAAATAATGTTGAGTTTTGTGTTTTTAATAATTAATTAATTATTTATTTTGTATTATTTCAGTTCTTGTGGAATCCATGTCTCCACTTTTTGGATGTTTTGGAGTCGACAACTTTCATAGCATCCTCCATATGGACAACATGTACCCCTCTAATTTGTTTCTCGATAGTAGAATGACACCAAGAAGATAAAGTTAAACTTCAATTCTGCCTCGGACAAGACATACCAGATCCCCCAAGAAACATGGACAAACTTCACAAAATCGATATGCGAGGTCGAACTGACACAAATTGGGCAGAAAAAGTTGCAAAGTGGATAAGGTATTGACAACAACGTCAATCAATGATTTTATAGGGAAACCTATTATAGGGCATGCAAGGCATTCTCAGGAATACATGGCCTGGTATCAAAGTAATACTATTATTTTTTTAAATATGCAACCGCCAAGTGGATCGTCAATAAATTTCGAAACTGGTTAATCGTCAAGGGCAACAAACAACGTGCAACCAAAATGTAATCCTGCATACATACGAATTCCCCCCATGATAGATTACGTTCCACCCACAGACACACCAATTCCCCACCCCCATGACAGATTGTTTTTCCTGGTGCTTCAAACATGGACTACACTTCACCGATTGTCCAACAAGATGATTTCTTGAGCAATGTTTTTGGAATTGATTGTGGCACGCTAGCATCAGCTCGTGAATACATGCATAGCCTATAGAACAAAGTGGAACCAAGTTTCAATTTGATGTTTAGCCAAGATGTTGAAGAGAATAATCCATCAATGCATGATATACCGAATGAGCGCCCACATCGAAATCCAAGACGTAATAGGAGACGCCCTTCATGTGGAACAAGACACCATTACAGGGATTAAGTAGTAAAATTTGTTGTAAGATGAAAATAGCAATTAACTTATGTTGAACTTTTTGACTTACAGTATATTCATGCTCCTTTAATTTTACAATTTATTTGAGTACCCTCATGACAAACGAAAATGGCAACTGAACAACATCGTACAAACACATCAAACAAACACTAAATACATAATAAAAACTAACAAGCAATTAAAAGTAATACAACAACATATGTTAAATAGTTTATTCTAATTTCATGGAACTATTCAACTTTTGCTCCATCTCTGTCCAAATTAGGTCATTAGCATGAGAAAATGATGGTGAAGTATAAACTTCAACTCTAAGTTCCATACATATTACACTTACACTTTGCATGTTTGTGAATGTATTAAACATGCACCAAACATCTTCTTTGTCAGTAATTGGACATGACGTATACTCAACATGTCCATTCATTTCGTGTATAGGACAATGATACCAAATTGAAGTAATTGCAGATGACATATCAACATTTGTAATTGATGATTGTATTACACCGGTTATGTAGGCCAACATCATCGTTGGATACAACAACATCAATCTTGTGTTGTCACTGGTGAAAACTGTGTTCCCAGTTGAATTGAGGATGATCTCACCTCTGCGTTATTATGACCAATCATACATCTTTCCCGAGCAATAGTAAATAAAACTGTAAATTATGAACATAAATCGATGAGATTGATGACTACTCACCTGTTAAAAACTGGTGTGCTACGAAATTGGCATGGTGAAACTGAAACTGCCCCGTTTATCTCAACAGCTTCCCATGACTCGCGCTCCAACTCAAGCGTTACTTTCGTTATTTTTCTTTTTTGCATTTTTTTAAATTATGTCCAACACAGTACTAATATTCGTGACACATTTCTTCCATATTTTAAACGTCATAAATCCAAAAAAAAATATCGAGCATCAGTTTCATGGACAACCACCTCAAAATAGGAGAACAAAATAAAAAAAAACTATGATTTGGACCCTTGCAACAAAGCTTAAGTTCTCATGTTCTGTATTTTTTTAAAATTATGTCCAACACATTACTAATATCTACGATACATTTTTATCGCAGTTTGAACGTCAAAGAATCCCAAGAAAAGTATATCGTGCACCAGTTTCATGGACAACAACTTCAAAATAAAAGAACAAAATAAAAATAAAAAAACTATGATTTGGTCTCTTGCAACAAAGCTTAAGTGCACATGTTCTGCATTTTTTTAAAATTATGTCCAAGACATTACTAATATCCGTTACACAGTTTTTCCATATTTCAAACATCAAAGAATCCAAAAAAAAATATATTGTGCACCAGTTTCATGGACAACCACCTCAAAATAGGAGAACAAAATAAAAAAATTATGATTTAGACCCTTGCAACAAAGCTTAAGTGCCTATGTTCTGCATTTTTAAAAAAAAATTATGTCGAACACATTACTAATATTCGTGACCCCTTTTTTCCATAGTTTAAACATTAAAGAATCCCAAGAAAAACATATCGTACACCAGTTTGATGGACAAACAACTCATAATAGGAGAACAAAATAAAAAATCTATGATTTAGACCCTTGCAACAAAACTTAAGTGTCCATGTTCTGCATTTTTTTTAAATTATGTCCAACACATTACAAATATCTATAACATATTATTTTCACAGTTTAAAATTCAAAGAATCCCAAGAAAAATATATTGTGTACCAGTTCCATGGACAACAATTTCAAAATAGGAGAAGAAAATCGAAAAAACTATGATTTGGACACTTGAAACAAAGCTTAAGTGTCCATGCGCTGTATTTTTTTAAATTATGTCCAACACAGTATAAATATCCATGACACATTTTTTTGATATTTAAAACGTCAAGAATCCAAAAAACAATATCATACACCAGTTTCATGGACAACCAACTAGAAATAGGGGAGCAAAATAAAAAAAAATCTATGATTTGGACCCTTGCAACAAAGCTTAAGTGCCCATGTTTTGCATTTTTTTTTTAAATTATTTTCAACACATTACTAATATCCATGACACATTTTTTCCGTAGTTTAAACGTCAAAGAATCCCAATAAAAATATATCATACACCGCATTATTTATCATGGACAACCACTTCAAAATAGGAGAACAAAATAAAAAAAAACTATGATTTGGTGTCTTACAACAAAGCTTAAGTGTCCATGCTCACTGTGAAATAAATAAATAAATAAAACAAAATTCTTTATAAATATCACTTTCTTACTGTCTTTATCACCACCGATTAGAGTTTTATTGTTTAATTATAGGTTTTAAAACAATGATGATTAGCAAACTTACTTCAGAGTAGTATTTTATAAATAAATGTTCTTTAAGTGTAGCAATAACTGCATGCAATTATTAGTACTACACCTTCGCATTATTGTGACCAATCATGCATCTTTCCCGAGCAATAGTAAATAAAACTGTAAATTATGAATACAAATCGATGAGATTGATGACTACTAACCTGTTGAAAACTGGTGTGCTACGAAATTGGCGTGGTGAAATTGAAATTGCCTCATTCATCTCAGCAGCTTCCTCTGACTCGTGCTCCAACTCTCGCGTTACTTTCATTATTTTTATTTTTTGCATTTTTTAAATTATGTCCAACACAGTACTAATATTCGTGACATATTTTTTCCATATTTTAAACATCAAAAGTCCAAAAAAAAATATCGAGCACCAGTTTCATGGACAACCACCTCAAACTAGGAGAACAAAATAAAAAAAAATTATGATTTGAACCCTTGCAATAAAGCTTAAGTTTCCATGTTCTGCATTTTTTTAAAATTATGTCCAATACATTACTAATATCTATGAAACATTTTTATTGCAGTTTAAACGTCAAAGAATCCCAAGAAAAATATATCGTGTCCCAGTCTAATGGACAACCACTTCAAAATAGGAGAACAAAATAAAAAAAAAACTATGATTTGGTCTCTTGCAACAAAGCTTAAGTGTCCATGTTCTGCATTTTTTTAAAATTATGTCCGAGACATTACTAATATCCGTTACATAGTTTTTCCATATTTTAAACATCAAAGAATCCAAAACAATATATCATGCACCAGTTTCATGGACAACCACCTCAAAGTAGAAGAACAAAATAAAAACAATTATGATTTGGACCCTTGCAACAAAGCTTAAGTGCCTATGTTTTGCATTTTTTTTTAAAATTATGTCCAACACATTACTAATATTCGTGACCCCTTTTTTCCATAGTTTAACATCAAAGAATCCCAAGAAAAACATATCGTAAACCAGTTTCATGGACAACCAACTCATAATAGGAGAACAATATAAAAAAATCTATGATTTGGACCCTTGCAACAAAGCTTAAGTGTCCATGTTCTGTATTTTTTTAAAATTATGTCAACACATTACTAATATCTATGACACATTATTTTTGCAGTTTAAAATTCAAAGAATTCCAAGAAAAATATATCATGTGTCAGTTCCATGGACAACAATTTCAAAATAGGAGACGAAAATCGAAAAAACTATGATTTGGACACTTGCAACAAAGCTTAAGTGCCCTTGTGCTGTATTTTTTTTAATTATTTCCAACACATTATAGATATCCGTGACACATTTTTTTCGATATTTTAAACGTCAAAGAATCCAAAAAAAAATATCATGCACCAATTTCATGGACAACCAACTAGAAATAGGAGAACAAAATGAAAAAAATCTACGATTTGGACCCTTGCAACAAAGCTTAAGTTCCCATGTTCTGTATTTTTTTAAAATTATGTCTAACACATTACTAATATCTATGACACATTTTTTTCTGCAATTTAAATGTCAAAGAATCCCAAGAAAAATATATCGTAGATCAGTTTTACAGACAACCACTTCAAAATAGGAGGAAAAAAAACTATGATTTGGACCTTTGCAACAAAGCTAAAGTGCCCATGTTCTGCATTTTTTTAAATTATGTCCAACACATTACTAATATTTGTTACACTTTTTTTCCATTTTTTAAACGTCAAAGAATCCCATAAAAATATATCGTACACCAGTTTCAAGGACAACTAACTCATAATAGGAGAACAATATAAAAAAATCTATGATTTGGACCCTTGCAACAAAGCTTAAGTGCCCATGTTCTGCATTTTTTTAAAATTTTTTCCAACACATTACTAATATCCTTGACACATTTTTCCGTAGTTTAAACGTCAAAGAATCCCAAGAAAATATATCGTGCACCAGTTCCATGGACAACCACCTAAATATAGAAGAACAAAATAAAATAAAAAACTATGATTTGGACCTTTGCAACAAAGCTTAAGGGCCCATGTTCTGCATTTTTTTAAAATTATGTCCAAGACATTACTAATATCCGTTACACATTTTTTTCACATTTTAAAAATCATAGAATCCCAAGAAAAATAATTCATGTACTAGTTCCATGGACAACCACCTCAAAAAAGGAGAACAAAATTAAAAAAAAAATTATGATTTGGACCCTTTGAACAAAGCTTAAGTGCCCATGCTCACTGTGAAATAAATAAATAAATAAAACAAGATTATTTATAAATATCACTCTTACAGTATTTATCATTACCGATGAGAGTTTTATTGTTTAATTATAGATTTTAAAACAATGATGATTAGCAAACTTACTTAAGAGTAGTATTTTATAAATAAATATTCTTTAATAGTAGCAATAACTGCATGCAATTACTAGTACTACACCTCCACTTTATTGTGAACAATCAGGCATGTTTTTCGGGAAATAGTAAATAAAACTATAAAATACGAACACAAATCGATGAGATTGACGACAACTCACCTGTTAAAAGCTGGTGTGCTACGAAATTGGCGTGGTGAAACTGAAACCGCCCCATTTATCTTAGCAGCTGCTTCCCATGACTCGTGCTCCAACTCCCGCGCTACTTTTATTATTTTTCCTTTTTTCCTTTTTTTTAAATTATGTCCAACAGAGTACTAATAATCGTGACACATTTTTTCCATATTTTAAACGTCAAAGAATAAAAAAAATATATATCATGCACCAGTTTCATGGACAACACCTCAAAATTGGAGAACAAAATAAAAAAAAAACTATGATTTGCACCCTTGAACCAAAGCTTAAGTGCTCACTTTTTAAAATTATGTCCAACACATTACCAATATCCGTGACACATTTTTTCCGTAGTTTAAACGTCAAAGAATCCCAAGAAAAATATATCATGCACCAGTACCATGGGCAACCACCTCAAAATAGGAGAACAAAATAAATAAAAAAACGTTAATCTGGACCTTTGCAACAAAGCTTAAGTGTTAATGTTCTGCATTTTTTTAAAAATTTTGACCAACACATTACTAATATTCGTGACACATTTTTTCGTAGTTTAAACATCAAAGAATCCCAAGAAAATATACCAGTTCCATGGACAACCACCAAAAAATAGAAGAACAAAATAAAATAAAAAACTATGATTTGGACATTTGCAACAAAACTTAAGGGCCCATGTTCTGCATTTTTTTAAAATTATGTCCAAGGCATTACTAATATTCGTTACACATTTTTTCCATATTTTAAATGTCAAAGAATCCCAAGAAAAAAAATTCGTACACTAGTTCCATGGACAACCACCTCAAAAAAGGAAAACAAAATAATAAAAAACTATGATTTGGACCCTTTGAACAAAGCTTAAGTGCCCATGCTCACTGTGAAATAAATAAAAAAATAAAACAAAATTATTTATAATTATCACTTTTATAGTATTTATCATTACCGATGAGAGTTTTATTATTTAATTATAGGTTTTAAAACAATGATGATTAACAAACTTACTTAAGCGTAGTATTTTATAAATAAATGTTCTTTAACCGTAGCAATATCTCCATGCAATTACTAGTACTACACCTCCACTTTATTGTGACCAATTAGGCATGTTTTTCGGGAAATAGTAAATAAAACTATAAAATATGAACACAAATCGATGAGACTGACGACTACTAACCTGTTAAAAGCTGTTGTGCTACGAAATTGGCGTGGTGAAACTGAAACCGTCCCATTTATCTCAGCAGATGCTTCCCATGACTTGTGCTCCAACTCCTGTGTTACTTTTATCTCAACAGCTACTTCCTATGGCTCGTTCTCCAAATCCCACGTTACTTTTGTTATTTTTCTTTTTTTCCTTTTTTTAAATTATGTCCAACATAGTACTAATATTCGTGACAGATTTTTTCTATATTTTAAACGTCAAAGAATCCCAAGAAAAATAATTCGTGCACTAGTTCCATGGACAACCACCTCAAAAAAGGAGAACAAAATTAAAAAAAAAAAACTATGATTTGGACCCTTTGAACAAAGCTTAAGTGCCCATGCTCACTGTGAAATAAATAAAAAAATAAAACAAAATTATTTATAATTATCACTTTTATAGTATTTATCATTACCGATGAGAGTTTTATTGTTTAATTATAGGTTTTAAAACAATGATGATTAGCAAACTTACTTAAGCGTAGTATTTTATAAATAAATGTTCTTTAACCATAGCAATATCTCCATGCAATTACTAGTACTACACCTCCACTTTATTGTGACCAATCAGGCATGTTTTCTGGGAAATAATAAATAAAACTATAAAATATGAACTAAAATTGATGAGATTGACGACTACTCACCTGTTGAAAGCTGGTGTGCTACGAAATTGGCATGGTGAAACTGAAACCTCCCCATTTATCTCAACAGCTACTTCCTATGGCTCGTTCTCCAAATCCCACGTTACTTTTATTATTTTTCTTTTTTTCCCTTTTTTTAAATTATGTCCAATATAGTACTAGTATTCGTGACACATTTTTTCCATATTCTAAACGTCAAAGAATCCAGAAAAAAATATCATGCACCAGTTTCATGGACAACACCTCAAAATAGGAGAACAAAATAAAAAAAAATTATGATTTGCACCCTTGCAACAAAGCTTAAGTGCTCACTTTTTAAATTATGTCCAACACATTACCAATATCCGTGACACATTTTTTCTGTAGTTTAAATGTCAAAGAATCCCAAGAAAAATATATCATGCACCAGTACTAAGGAGAACCACCTAAAAATAGGAGAACAACATAAAAAAACAATCATTTGGACCCTTGCAACAAAGTGTAAGTGCTCATGTTCTGCATTTTCATTTTAAATTTTTCCAACACATTACTAATATCCGTGACATATTTTTTCCGTAGTTTCAATGTCAAAAAATCCCAAGAAAATATATCATGCACCAGTTCCATGGACAACCACCTAAAAATAGAAGAACAAAATAAAATAAAAAAACTATGATTTGGACATTTGCAACAAAACTTAAGGGCCCATGTTCTGCATTTTTTTTAAAATTAAGTCCATCACAGTACGAACTACTAATATTCGTGTCACATTTTTTCATATTTTAAACGTCAAAGAATTCAAAAAAAAATATCGTGCACCAGTTTCATGGACAACCACCTCAAAATAGGAGAACAAAATAAAAAAAAATCTATGAGTTGGACCCTTGCAACAAAGCTTAAGTGCCCATGTTCTACATTTTATTATATTAAGTCCAACACATTACTAAAATCTATGACACATTTTTTCCGCAGTTTAAACGACAAAGAATTCCTAGAAAAATATATCGTGCACCAGTTCCATGAAAAACCATTTCAAAATAGGAGAACAAAATAAAAAAAACTATGATTTGGACCATTGCAACAAAGCTTAAGTGTCCATGTTCTGTATTTTTTTAAAATTATGTCCAACACATTACTAATATCCGTGAGACATTTTTTTTCATATTTTAAACGTCAAAGAATCCAAAAAACAATATCGTGCACCAGTTTCATGGACAACCACCTCAAAATAGGATAACAAAATAAAAAAAAAATCTATGATTTGGACTGATGCAACAAAACTTAAGTGCCCATGTTCTGTATTTTTTTAAAATTATGTCCAACACATTACTAATATCGGTGACACATTTTTTCGGTAGTTTAAATGTCAAAGAATCCCAAGAAAAATATATTGTGCACCAGTCCCATGGAAAACCACCTCAAAATAGGAGAACAAAATAAAAAAAAAACTATGATTTAGACCCTTGCAACAAAGCTTAAGTGCCCATGCTCACTGTGAAATAAATGAATAAATAAATAAAACAAAATTATTTATAAATATCACTTTCTTACTGTATTTATCATTTTCGATGAGAGTTTTATTGTTTAATTATAGGTTTTCAAACAAATGATGATTAGCAAACTTACTTAAGACTTGTATTTTATAAATAAATGTTCTTTAGTTGTACCAATAACTGCATGCAATTGCTAGTACTACACCTCCGCATTATTGTGACCAATCATGAATCTTTCTGTAGCAATAGTAAATTAAACTATAAAATATGAACACAAATCGATGGACTGAAGACTACTCACCTGTTAAAAACTGGTGTGCTACGAAATTGGCGTGGTGAAACTGAAACTGCCCCGTTTATCTCAGCAGCTTCTCATGACTCGCACTCCAACTCTCGAGTTACTTTCATTATTTTCATTTTTGCATTTTTTTTAAATTATGTCCAACACAGTACAAATATCCGTGACACATTTTTTCCATATTTTAAATGTCAAAGAATCCAAAAAAAAATTATTGTGCACCAGTTTCATGGACAACCACCTCAAAATAAGAGAACAAAATAAAAAAAAACTATGATTTGGACCCTTACAACAAAGCTTAAGTGTCCATGTTCTACATTTTTTTAAGTTATGTCCAACACATTGCTAGTATCTATGACACATTTTTACCACAGTTTAAATGACGTCAGAGAATCCCAAGAAAAATATAATGTGCACCAGTTTCATAGACAACCACTTCAAAATAGGAGAACAAAAAAAATCTATGATTTGGATCCTTGTAACAAAGCTTAAGTGTCCATGTTCTGTATTTTTTTTTAAATTATGTCCAACACATTACTAATATTTGTGACCCCTTTTATCCATAATTTAAACATCAAAGAATCCCAAAAAAAATATATCATGCACCAGTTCCATGGACAACCACCTCAAAATAGGAGAACAAAATTAAAAGAACTATGATTTGGATCCTTGCAACAAAGCTTAAGTGTCCATGTTCTACATTTTTTTAAAATTATGTCCAACACATTACTAATATCCGTGACATATTTTTTCCATATTTTAAATGTCAAAGAATCCAAAAAAATATATCATGCACAAGTTTCATGGACAACCACCTCAAAATTGGAGAACAAAATTAAAAAAAGAAATCTATGATTTGGAGCCTTGTAACAAAGCTTAAGTGTCCATGTTTTGCATTTTTTAAAAATTATGTCCAACACATATCTAATATCCATGACACATTTTTTCTGTATTTTAAATGTCAAAGAATCTCAAAAAAATATATCGTGCACCGGTTTCATGGACAACCACCTCAAAATAGGAGAACAAAATAAAAATAAAAGACTATGATTTGGACCCTTGCAACAAAGCTTAAGTGCTCATGTTCTGTATTTTTTTTTATTATGTCCAACTCATCACTAATATCTGTGACACATTTTTTCCGTAGTTTAAACCTCAAAGAATCCCAAAAAAAATATATTGTGCACTAGTTCCATGGACAACCACCTCAAAATAGGAGAATAAAATAATAAAAAAAAAATCTATGATTTGCACCCTTACAGCAATGCTTAAGTGTCCATTTACCAGTTCATCTAAATGCATAGTAAACACTAGTGACTCACCCAACTATATGAAAATTCTATAAATACCACTACAGTGAAAGACATTCGTAGAACTTTCAAATATTCATCTCAACCCCTACCACAATGTGTCACCCAACTGCATATGTTTGTGTTTATTACAACGGTCAAATCTACAACACTAATGAGGGCACCACCTTTGTTAGTAACAACACAAAAACTTTCATGGTCAACAAGGTCATAATCTTTACACAATTGTTTAAACTTGTTCACCAAAAAAATTGACATAAAATGGACAACTCAAAATCTCTTTTTCCCTCTAAAAATGATAATGGACATCTGTTGCATCAGGTATTAGGAAAAAATCACAATCCAAATTGACAACACTTTGCAATTTGCACACGTCTCTAAAAAAATAAATGTCTCACCAACAAAACTGACATAAAATAGACAACTCAAAATCTCTTTTACACTCTGAAAATTATAATGAACGTCTGTTGCATCAGGTACCAAGGAAAATCACAGTCCAAATTGACAACACTCTGCAATTTGCACATGTCTCTAAAAAAAATAAATGTCTCACCAACAAAACTGACATAAAATAGACAACTCAAAATCTCTTTTACACTCTGAAAATTATAATGAACGTCTATTGCATCAGGTACCAGGGAAAATCACAGTCCAAATTGACAACACTCTACAATTTACACATGTCTCTAAAAAATTAAATGCCTCAACAACAAAACTAACATAAAATGGACAACTCATAATCTCTTTTTCACTCTGAAAATTATAATGGACGTCTGCCGCATCAGGTAAAAGGAAAAAAATCAACATTGGATTCCAGAGAAGCCTTTAGCAGGAACACAATTCTAACCTTATGAGATTCCAATACACATCAACGGGGCAAAATGCTCATACAACTATAAATAACACCAAACACCCTCAATACAATCACACAATTTCACACGACATACCTTCACAAACCAAATTCAATCTTAATACTACAGCATTCTTGGGAGAAAGAAGCAGTTAAACCATTGCGAACTCGAGATTAGCCTTCATTTTTTCAAATGGATCAATCACTCACAACCTAACTGGTGTTTATTTTCAAAGTCCCACTTCAACACCAATGCAAGTTCCTAATGACTGTTCTTTTGAGACACTCAAGAGTAGAATGCACAACACCTTTCAACCAACCAACGATCAATTAGTGGATGAAATCTACTACCAACAATCATTCATAGATGCAGGTCAGCAATATTTTTTTTAATCTTTGCAATTGAAAAATGATATGATGTTTACACAATGTTAATGTGCAATGAACAATACTCGTGTGTTGGCCCTATAGAATTATTATGTACCATCAATAGAATACCGGATGGTATACTCAACCTGCTTCAATCCACTGTTACTGCTACTCATGATGCAATTGTGTATTACAACGGGAAGTGGAACATATCACGCCAAGGTAGGTTTTTGGGTTACTCCTTCACTAGAAAAAAATCCAATAAGATTTAAAATTCCTTTAGGATGTAGCATAGACAAACTCAAGGATATAATCAAGCATGTTGCACCTATGGGGGTTCCCTCTTATGGAATTCATGAATCACAGGTGGTCAGACGATTGTTCTTTCAACAACCAAGTCATGTTAAGTATTCAGAAAAATTAATCGAATATGAAATAACAGAGTTGAAAAATGACGAAGACATGCTAAAGGTGTTAGTAGAATCTAACTACGGGAAATGATTCTGTCCAATAGAAATTTTAGCTATTTTTAACAAACCAGTAACTGAAATGGAAGAAGACATGTCTCCCGCACAACATCTTTCAGACTATTATTAGTTTCGTCATATTTGCGTTACAATTATATTTTTTTAGTATGTTTTGTTATTCTCGTTTATTATCTCAGTCATCACATTGTTTAATTTTATGTCTATTATATAAGAAAGATGTATCAATTATTTTATTCACTGTGTTTTTTAATTTGTTTTAATACTACTAACTAATTTTCTCATTTTTTAATTAACGTACATAACAAAACAAAACCGTCAACGACACATAAATTTAGCTAAAAATACCTACATCATAACTAAAAAAATTATATTATAATCTTCTCCAATTTTATTAATTTCCTTTATTTATATATATATTTCAAAATAATTTTAAAAAAATTAAAAATTAAAAAAAGCCAAAAACCATGTTGAGAATTCGAGTTTGGGGAAACTGAGTTCTCAACTTTAAAATGCAAATTTTTTAAAAAATATACAGTGTAAATTCAGGTTCGAACCCGAATTTACCGTGTGAATAGTAAAATTGTATATTACATTTTGAATAGTAAAATTGTATATTACATTTTGGAGTCGTATATTTTGGTAAATTGTTTTTTGTATATTATGGGGAAAAAATCATCAAACGTCGCCTAACACTCCAAAAACACTAAAAACCCAACACTAAAAACCCAACAATTACAGTAACGACTCATCACCAAAATGGAAATTGAAGCTACTTCACAAAGGCAAAATCACAAATTTTAACACTCCCACCAACACCAAATCTCATCCCATCTAATACATGAATTGATCCAACTCTGAAAATTAAGAGGGAGATATAAGGACATGGTTTGTGAATTGATCGTGTAAAATATATGGCAATATTTAATATTCATATTTGTACTGAAGTACAAATGCTTCATAGAGATTTTCTAGGCTTGCCCTATAAAAGTAACCAACAACGTATACATCCACAAAGTAGGGACTTGTTGAAAAAAGTTTATTAAAATAGATGGTGTGATGGAAACCAAAAAATGACTAACTATGTTATACATTGTGTCAACTTAAATCCACTATGATGACTAAAATAATTGAGCAACAAAATTAACCATAGCAATACTTCTAATCTCCCCTTCTTTTTCTCCTATATCTTTTCTCCAATGTAATCCTGTATCTTTTATCCAAATAATCAGCTGGTGGGATTACTTTCACTCACTTCTCAATCTCTTTGAACCTAATCCTATATTTTATAACATGATTTAATATGAAAATAAAACTTTCACCCACTTCTTTTTCTATGAATGCTTTAGCAATGTCAGTGACGACCATCTTAGAATTAAGGATTAGAAGCCCAGTTTAATCATGTTGACTTTCGCCATGTCATAATACAAAAACATTTCCTGGCACCAAAAAAAATTTCAGCGTAAATTGATTAAAAAAACTGTGTATAAAAAATACGGACTAAGTTACTGCTTAGGTTCTCTAATTGGTTTTTAATGTTCAATTAGATCTTCTAATTATTAAATTTTTAATTATTTAAAATGATTCAATTAGGTCATTTCTATCAATTAGGTGTTAACGTAGATAATATGTCATCTACATGACAGTTATTGTTGGTGAAGTGTATTAACCTATCATGCACCACATTAAGTCACAAAGAAATATTTGCATTCAATAGAAGTGTTAATCTATTAAGGTTATTTTGAAATTTTATTCATCTTTGTGGTGAAAAATGTCATTTTCCTCCCTATTCTCTTGAGAAAATAATACCATGTTGCTAAGAAGAAGAAGATGGTGGGGTGTTTGACTAAGGTTTGTTGACGCAATTGGGGGAAAAAATGAAAAAGACCATGTAGTGAAGAAGAAGAAGACGAAAATTGTGGGTTATTTGGATAGGATTTATGGACCAAGATAGGTGGAGTTACTTTGAAATATTAGATATCATTAAACAGATATCGCAAGGACAAGTGAAGTTTTCATATTAAGACATGCATGAATGAATATCTCAATTACAAAATTTTTGTCTCTCTTTGGATGTATGTATAAGCGACAATGATATTGGAGGGGAGCAAAATTACCTACATATTAAACATGTATATATTTGGATGACCTTTTAACAACATTAACATTTAATTGACGGAAATAATCCAATTAAGTTATTTTAAATAATCATATGACCCAATTTAACTACTTAATAATTAGAGGATCTAATTGAAAACTGAAAATAAATTAGAGGACCTAACCAATAATTTAGTCAAAAATAAGTAGAAGTAAAAATAATTGAAATAGAAAAGTACGTCCTCCCTCTAGAATCACATTCTCGGATGTAATTAAAGATACGCGCACTAATGCAAATAGTAAAATTCTGAAATTTAGTGTTGCGATTGTTGGAGAGGATTTACATACCAACTATGTTGAAAGCTATTGCAATGTTCACCATTTTCAAATGCATGCAACACAAAAAAACTCAATGGGGACGGTTTGCACCAACAAAAAATGTTACAAAATGATAAATATGAAAAAAAAAAAAAAGGAGATGAGAAGGGGGAAGAAAAGAATAAGCTTGAAGGGTGTCATTTGATATGTGTATAGGGACTTGCATGGAATCGAAGCGTTTATGAATAACGCAGGCACATGGTAATGTTTCTTGAACGACAGTGCATTGAGTAACGAAACTCTTTCATTATTTTTACGGGGAGAGTTGAGATTGCAATTTATTGCTTGCGATCAACAATGCAGGCACAAGGTACAATGCTTCGTGAATGACACTGCATTAAGTAATTAGATGCTTCATGCATCAAGAAAATAATGTGTAAGAGTTGGTTAAGCAAGTTTAGTAAGGCTTTACATACGAATAGCACAACCAATATTAAACTGTTGAAGCGCGTGCAAGTATTTGGAGAAAGTTATTAATGGGTATAGAACCGGGAGATGGTAATTGGAGAATTCAAAGAATTTCATAATCAATGGAAAAGGAATCTTTTGTTAATAGTTGGAAAATTAATGGCAAAAAAATCTTTTGATAATAACGACTGTATGCATGGAAATGAAAAAGTTTACTCAAAAAATTTATGTAACATAGACGGGATTAAGCATGCTGATTGGGCGGGAATTGAGTTTTGCAGAACTTATTAGCTTTAGTAATAAAAGATTTTTGTCCATCAATCATGTATACATTAAATATTAATATTATTAAATTCCTTTAATTATTTTTAGTTATTTTAATTTTTTTTTCAAACAAATAAATAAAACCATGTAGAATAATTATACGTTAATTATTGAATTAATATAATTAATTCTTAATTAATTTCATATTAATTTTATTTCTACATAAAATAAATAAATAAATACATAAAATAATTATATTTTTAAAAGATTTTTGTCCATCAATCATGTATACATTAAACATTAATTTTAAATACATCAAATTAAACAAAATCAAGATGTTCAGAGTTTAATTTTAAGTCAATTTCAAATTAAAAATAAAGATTCATACCAAACACTGAGATTTAACTCATTTCGAGCCCATTACACCATAGAATGAACAAGAAAAGTTACTCGTAAACTATTTAGTAGCAGATAGATAAGCTTCGCTTTCCATTCTTCAAAGTCTCATTATTACTATTAGACCCTCCGATAAGTTCCAATCTTTTTCGGTCTTTTCTCCACCGCACTGAAACCCGTCTTCATTTGATCCGGTGAGAGAGAGTTCCCCTTTGGTTGCGTGAATCTTCAGAAAAGGGTAAGTTCTCTGCTTTCTCTGGGGTTCATTCATTTGGGATGCTATTGCTATGATAAATATTCAATAATAACCATGACTGCCCAGTTTGACTTTTGAGGTTGATTTGTGTTTGTGTTTGATGGTGTCAATTTCCAGGTTGTCCTTGTAATATAATAGTTTGTGAATTGGAGTTTGTGTTTATAGCAAGAGAATGGATGAGTCAAAAAACAGGCATAATGATAATTTGGGTGTGAACAAAATGGGGAAAAACATTAGGAAGAGCCCATTACACCAGCCCAATTATGGCAACAACAACAACAGCAGCATGAATGGGGGTAGACAGCAACAGCAACAGCCTCAGCCTCAGGTTTACAACATAAGCAAGAATGATTTCAGGGATATTGTTCAGCAGCTTACAGGGTCTCCCTCTCAGTCTCAGGATCATCCTCAATCCAAACCTCCTCAGAATCAGAACAATTCCCCAAAACCTCAAAGTATGAGGTTGCAGAAAATTAGGCCTCCCCCTTTGCCCTATGTGAGGCCTCCATTGCACACCACCTTGCCAGCAGCTAGACCTGCTCACTTTAGACAACAACCATCACCAAACCCTAATAATATAGCTGAGTCACCAATCTCTGCCTACATGAGATACCTTGAACATTCAATTACAGATCCCACTTCAAGGGGTGCCCAATTTCAACCCCATCATCATCCAGCTTCTTCTGCTTTGCTTCCTAACCCTCCTATGTTGCCTTTGAATGCCACAAACCCTCTTCCTCCTCCTCCTGCTATAGCTGCTGTTCCTTCTCCACAACCAAATGGACCTCCTATTTTACCTTTACCTTCTCCAACCTCTCAGTTTCTCTTGCCTTCACCAAACGGCTACATGAGTTTCCTCTCCCCCCAGTATGGTTATCCACCACTGTTGTCCCCTGGCTTTCAGTTTCCATCTCCTTTTTCTCCCAATTTTCCTTTCTCACCATTTGCACAGTCAGGGATTTTAGGCCCTGGACCACAGCCTCCGCTTTCCCCGGGACTGTTTCCTTTGTCTCCTTCAGGCTTTTTCCCCATCACAAGTCCCAGGAGGTGAGTTCATCAATAAATAACCTTCTCATTTTTAGCCTCATGCTTCATTGGAGATCATGCTCCCCACTAACTAAACTGATCTTTGATCTCACAATCACAAAAGCTTTGTTCATTGGCATGTAAAGTAGAAGCAAGTTGTAAGATTGTAAGGTGTATTTTTTTACTGTTCAATTTCTTCATTTCCTGTAACTTTCTTTTTTCCTTTTGCTGATGACCATAATGGCTGCAATCCTTTTACTTTTACAAGTTTTATACATTAGCGTTATATTTAAGATCAGGAACTCAATTGGATGGTTGGGCAGGAGCTGTAAGATGGATGAATGGAGTGTAACATGAAAAGAAGAACTGAAGTAGGTTACAGACAATATTTGTTATGTAGGATAGGTGATGTTCTTTTGTAATATAATGGATTGCATGTTAAAATGCATAGTTAGTTTCCAAGTGATTTGCAATTTATAAAGATATCTGCTTCTTCAACATTTATTTTTTATTTCTCATGTCAAGTAGTTTCCTATTTTGTTAATGGCTGTTTTGGAAGATTTCGTAGTTGGCTTTATTTGAGGTGGCTCTAGAAAAGAAAAATTACAACATATTGATTTTGAGTAAAATGATAAAATAATTATATACAGGAATTATTTGTTAATGCTTTCCTCGTAGATTTCGTTATTTATAATGAATGACAACACCAAATTCATCGCAGCTGGGGAGAGAATATAATATAGCAACTTCATTGGTTCATTTGCGTTGAGTTTTATATTATAGCTATTGTTTTATGTGAAGAACTTGAAGTATATATATTACTAACACTAGTGCACTAGACAATTATTTTATCTTCTCATAACCATCCTTGTACCCTTGTTATATTTTCTCTAGTTTATTTTCCTGTTTTCAAGTTTACCTCACAATTTGCTAGTGTCATACATACTTAACTAGCTGCGAGCATGCTATACAGAGGGTGTCTGTATATTTCTAACTAGAATTTAAGAATTGCATTTTTTTGACAAATTTATAGGTTCCTCAATGCTGATGGTTTGCCTTGTTAGACTCTCCCATTAGTGACTTTGTAACAAGTTTTCTGCAGTATCTATACATAAATCAAACATGGCGATTTCTGATGTCTGTCTTGCATTACTGAGTTGTTTTGGATGGTTGTAAGGTCAAGTATAGGTTAGTCTGTTTGGATAAATTTCTCTATAAATGCTTATAAGATATAAAAATAAGAAAATAAGTTTCTTTCATAAGTCAAAATTAGCTTATATACTAGTTAAAATAAGCTTTTGGAGAAGCTAAAATCTGAGAGCTTCTATAATTTAGCACATACACGAGTTTATTTTAACTTGTGGGAAAAGTTTTTTTTTTTCCTTATTTTTTTTTCCTTTAAGTGTTTTTGGAGAAGTTTAGGCCACCTTATTTCTTATTTCTATTATGTGGTAGTCAATGTGCTAGTATTATTGTTAGGTTAAATTTGATCTGTGATATGCTCTGGTTCCCCTCTCACTTTGGAAATCAAATCATTTTAACATTTTGGAAATCAAAAAAGAGAAAAGAAATGAAAGTTTGGAAATCAAATAAATCATTTTAACAATTTGATACTGATAATCTTCGTGGTGATCTGAAGAAGATTCAGGTACTTTTATTTTTCTCCTCGCTTTAATCTGCTTTTGATCACCAATAGACTTTATTTTCAGGGGAGCATAAAAAGAATGGTGTCCCCTTTTTTTCATACTTAAGTTGCAGATGTCATTTTTGCTTTAAAAAAAAACAATTGTATCTGCAATTAGCATTGCAGTTCATTTTTTGAGGTATCTTAGAAATGTCTCACGTATACTAGTAGGTGGAACAGGTAAACACGACTCTTAGGTTATCTTTAACCGCGGGTTTCATCACCCTTTTTCACCTCTATTTTTTGAAAAAGTACCTGCTTATATATTAAAAGAGTGACTATATACAAATATGAGATTTGCTGATATAATCAAACCTAATTTTTCATTGGAATATATTAGCAATTTACACACAAAATTTAAGACCAGTACTCAGTCCATTTCTTTCTCTTCTCTCAAGAAGGTAAAATTCATTTGACTAAAATGTAATTTTTGTCTTCTTATTTTTCTAAATTCTTTAGTCTTCTTATTTTTATTCAGACATTTTGTTCTTTTTTTAAAAAAAAATTAATTTTAATTTCCTATTTTTTAATTGAGACATTTTATCTCTCACTTTTAAAAAATTTATAATTTTAGTTCATGTGACTAATGTCAAATGTTAATATGTATACTCCATTAACATTAACTTAAATGTGTCTATTAATTATGTGAAAAATGATATTTTAATTATTTAATGACTAATAAGCTTAATTTATAATAAAAAAGATTTTAAAAAGTGCACAATCAACATCTGAAATTGATTATGAGAATTAAAATTGGGGATTTTTAAAAATTAAAGGATGGAATTTGTCAACTAAAAAATGGAAGGACTAAAATTGTCATTTTTTAAAAAGGGGTGCGAGACCAAATGTCTCAATTAAAAAATAAAAAAATTAAATCACATATTTAAGAAAATAGGATGACAGAAATTGTATTTTAGTCAATTCATAGTTACTTTCTTTTATTTTCTAACTTTCTTTAACTTTGGCAAATCCTCAAGCCTCGGCCTCAAGTTTACAACATAAGCAAAAATGAGTTCAGGAATATTGTTCAATAGCTTAGAGGGTCACCCTCTCAAGATCCTCAATCCAAACCCCCAAAACCTAAAAGTATGAGGTTGCAGAAAATTAGGCCTTTCCTTTTGTCCTATGAGAAACCTACATTGCATGTTCCTTACAACAACACCTTGCCAACCATTATATATGCTCAATTTAGACAACAACCATCCTGAAACCTTTTTCACCATCCCGGAACCTTTTTCAACTATAGTTGAGTCATCAATCTCTACTCACATGAGATACTTGTGATGCATAAAATAAGGTTGCACAAGGACAAATGTATATTATGTAGTAGTAATAGTAAACTAAAAGTTAAGATATCAAACCTAAACGACCAGTTATGTTCTCAAATGATTAATTATGTAAAATTAAGCAATTAAGGCTAAATTAAATAAAAAAATAGTTTTGGCCAATTGCTCAATTTAGTAAACAAGAATAAAAAATATGAGTTGATGTGAAAACAGTTACAATAAGAAACCTAGGATTGTGATTTCATACTCACCCCAATTTTCTCCAATCCTAATTCTAACAAAACCCAAAATATTGTTAATTTTTTATATTCCAAATTTTACTATTAACCTTTGGTCATGGTTTAGTAACATTGTGTTATCTAATCTGTTTGACAAGTGGCCTCAATAACTTAAGGGGGTGAATTAAGTTTCAAAATTTTCCCACTAACAAATTTTAACCCCCTTTTTTAAATGATATATGATAGGCTCAGAATGCAGAAGAAGAAGAAGAAGAAGAAGAAGAAGCAATCAATTTAATAATGTTCTTTTAAATGCGCAAGACAACGTAAATTGCAATAAAATAATTGAGATAATGGAAAAGAAAATTGCAAACTCGTTTTATCCTAGTTTGACCACTTCTCGTGTCTATGTCCAATTCTCAAGCGGCACTTGAGATTTTCCACTATCTCTGTAAATCCTTTATAGACTTTGAACACACCTTAGGATCCCTCACCCTTGTGTTCAAGATTCTCACAAGTCAAGAGACAAACAATATGTTGATCACAACAATGTTTTTAGAATGTACAGAAGAATTTCTCTCTTTTAGAGATGATAATACAAATTGAAGATCTTAGAAGAATAGTCAATTGATTTACAAGTATTTGGCCAATAATTGTTTAGAGAGCATTTAACAATTAAGTTCTCTTTTAAAATCTCTCTCTTACTTTTTAAAGTCAGACACACACACACAGTTATAGGATTCTGATAATCGATTACACAGTTATATTTTTGAAGAGTCATAACTTTTCAAAGGTTTTTTTAAAATCTCTTCATTGGTAATCGATTACAGGATTATGGTAATCGATTACATAGATCAAAATTCAAACAGTTTTGTGCCGTTAGTCATAAATATGTTCACAAACTCTTTGGTAATCAATTACACAGTCTGGTAATTGATTACCAGTTCAAAAATATCTTTTTGAACTGATTTAGCCTTTGATAAAAGAGTGTTTGATACTAAAGATGTTGAGGCCAAACTAAAGCAATCAAATTGAGATTCTTTAAACAAACTTACTAAGTTCTTATCTTAGATTTACTTGATCTTGTTCGCTTGACCTTGAATTAATCTTGAAGCAATCTCTGTTTGCTTAATCTTGAATGTTTCTTGAAGCAATCTTGTTTGATTATACTTTGGCATCATCAAAAACCTGTATTCATACATTTACATAATCAATACTTAATTGATCTGAGAAATATCATATTAGGTTCAAAACAAGGGTTATCAATTAATTAATCTACCAAATGGTCATTGTCATGCAATAGATTAAGATTCAGAGTGATCAATTTCAAATTAACATTAAAGAATAAAGAAGATTTAATTGATCAGAAAATATTGAGTGTTTCGTTAAAATAAATATGGGTAGAGTGTATAACTACATCACAATCCCAAACTAGGGAGACTAACCATTAACGACCATGATGAAACTAGAAATCTCAAAAAAGAACACAAACATACAAAAAAGAGAGGGAATCTTAGTCAAAAATGTCCCAATTGTGATCTTTATGTTCCTTCATAGAAAATAGACTCCCACACAATCCTTTTCTCTTTAAGAACTTTCAAGAATTTAAATAAATAAAATATCCTAAAAAGAGAAGTTTTCTTTCCTTATTTATAATATTTTGCGGAGACTCTCTTTCTATCTTTCCTTTATTAAAGAATCAATTATCTCTTGATCTTATCAATTAATTGTAGAAGCAAATGACTTTGGTGTTTTGATGATGATCATGATGATTTGATGCAAATGATGCAAATGCGCCATTCAAGTTTAAATTCAAGACAATAATTCAAGAATACAAGCCACAACATCAAGATGATCACTAGTATTTTAGGAAGGGAATTCCTAATTGATATAGCAAAAGGTTTGACCAAGTAATTTAAGTCAAAAAGTATTTTTCAAGAGATTTACTCTCTGGTAATCGATTACCAGAGGATGTAATCGATTACCAGTGGCCAAAAATGATTTACAACAGCTACTAAATATTTTGAATTCAAATTTTTAGACTGTGTAATTGATTACACAATATTGGTAATCGATTACCAGCAGTTAATAAATGTTTTAATTCAAATTTTAAAAGCTGTAATCGATTACACAAATCCTGTAATCGATTACCAAAGAAGATTTTCAGAAAATTATTTCTAAGAGTCACATCTTCTCAAATGGTTTTACATGACCACCAAAGGTCTATATATATGTGACTTAGAACACGAATTTGCTCAGAGTTTTTCAGAACAACAAGTGTTTATTCTCTCAAAGAGCAAAATCATTTTATCCTCTTAAGAATTCCTTGGCCAATACACTTGCAATTCAATAAGGAATCATTTGAGTGCTCAGATTGTAAAATCTATCTCTTTCAAGAGAGATTCATTCTTCTCTTCTTTCTAATTCTCTAAGGGATTAAGAGATCGAGGGTCTCTTGTTGTAAAAGAATTCTGAACACAAAGGAAGGATTGTCCTTGTATGTTCAGAACTTGTAAAAGGATTTTACAAGATAGTGGAACTCTCAAGCGGGTTGCTTGGGGACTGGACGTAGGCACAAGGGTGTGGCCGAACCAGTATAAATCTGAGTTTGCACTTTCTCTTCCCTTAAACTCTTTTATTTATTATTGTTTTATATTTATATTCAAATTGTTCTATTTGAATCATTATTTAAGAAGTTCATTGTTAAGGGAATTTGTAACTTGAATAGAAAGTGAAATAGAATTTTAATTGGGGAAATAATTTGTAATATCTTAATTCAACCCCCCTCTTTAAGATATCTGAGGCCACTTGTCTAACATTAATTAGGATTTAAATCTAGTAGGTGATCCTTGTAATCTTTAAGTGATAGGTGCACAACACAAGCATACCATTGGCGTACAAAATTATTGCACTCATACAAAATTACCATGACCTTGGTCTTCTGATTGGCTCCAAAAATTCAAGTTTATTTTATCTATTTTTGAAATAAAGTCTCTTAAGCACCTGTCTTTCACAAACTTATATCAAACCTTGAGTTTTGTCAAATAAAATATACCAAAATACATGAATATGACATGAAAACTCACATAAAAATACAATCAAATATTAGTTTATCACCTTGAACATTCAATTACATGTACAGGTTCAAGGGCTGGTGCCCAAGTTCAACCCCATCCACCTTATTTTGCTTTGCTTCTTAACCCTCCTATATACCTTCAAGATTAAATGGTCTTGTTGTGCCTTTGAATGACACAAACTCTCTTCCTCTTTCGTCTATGTTTGGCGTTCCTTCCCCACAGCCAAATAGGCCTCCTATTTTACCCTCTCTAACCTCTTAATTTCTCTTGCCTTAAATAAATGGCTACATGAATTTCCTCTCCCCTCACTCTGGTTATCCACCTTCGTTGTCCTTTGACGTTCAGTTTTGATGCATTGTATTTTATTCCATGTTTTTCATATTTATTCATGTAGGTTTGCATTCATTTTGGGTTAATTGGGACTAGTTGCATGTTTATTTTCTTTAATTTTCATAATCTAAGACTTTTAGGTTTGTTTTGTGTTTTTGGTCCTTGGAAAGGTGGATTAGGTAAGGAGATTGCCATGGATGTTTGGGGTTCTATGCTTTGAGTGACTTTGATCTAGAAGACATGACATATGTGTATTGTTTTGAGGATATATTGAGTTGTAGATATCAAATGACATGAGATTGGTGCCTAAATTTCAAGAACAAAATTATCTACAACTTTTGTGAAGACACTAAGTCAAGGATCTCAAGTCCTGAATGCGATTTTGTCTATGCAAGTGACGCACTCTACAACACTTTGTTTCGCATTTGTTTATTTTTTGTTTTGATTGTAATTGGCTTACTTTTTTAGGTTTAAATAGACCTTTTAGAGTTTGTTTAGGTAAATTCCCACAGGGAAACCCTGTGGAGGAGCGATGACACAAGGATTGGGATGGAAGACAATTCATCTTTCTTCTTCCCTAGCTCGGATGTTCTTATCTCATCTCTTGGTTTTGTTCTCTATATTTAATTGCTTTCTTATTTTTCTTTAGGATTGGGGCTTAGCCATTGACTATGGTTTATGATAATGAGATAATCTAATTATTCGAGGTTCTCTTCTATTTTGTTCTTTTAATTCTTCTCTTATTGAACTTATACATGTTAGACGCTTGATCACCATTTGCATGATAGACGCTTAGGGATGAACTGAGAGGTGAACTTACTCATTGAAATCATGAGAGGAGAGCTTAGGTTTTGATTCACAACAGTAAGATTAATCCTAGGTGGGTGAAACGAATTAGTAATAAGCATAAAGAGTTTAATTGAACATAACACCACAACAATAGGGGTTAGTTCAATTAGATACGTCTATGTTTCTTAAGAGAGAATGGAGATTACCTTAGATTATTTCGACATTAAAAGAGAATTAGGAAGAACCTTGACTCAATAGATTAATTGAACATGAGTCTTGGAGTAAAACCTACAATATTTGATTTTATCTAATTCTTGTCATTTTTTCTTTATTTTAATTTACTTCCCCTTTTTATTTTATCTTAATATTTTCTCTTTCCAATCAAATTAAATATCTTGTTTTATCTTTTTGAATTGAGATAAATTGGTAATCATAAAACATAGTCTCTAACAACAACGCTAAAAACTTGATAGGAGAAAACCACAAGTACATGGTTGTCGTCAAGTAATAAAATATCGAATTCAGAGAGACTATGTTTTTTTTATGATATGAAAAAAGGGCTATGCAACGATAGTGTGAAAAGTTTTACAAAGTCATCCAATTACAACTCATTATGTAATGTAAGTTTCTTGACTTTTAAAATAATTATCTTAAAGTAATTCAAACGATGATATGTGATTGAATGACGATATAAAATTATCAATTTATCGTAATTTAAAAAGATAAATGATATATTTTATATCATGAATGCATAATCATTAAACTCTTTTATGATTATCAATTTGTTGTAATTCAAAAAGATAAAACAATATATTTTAGTTTGAGGAAATTTTTAAGGATGAGGGAGATGAAGGCGTCATTGTTGCTCATGGTGGTGGTGGTAGTTCATGTTGCATAGGAGTAACTTTAGGAATCAAGGCAGCTCTAGTCTTGTTAGAAAATAATTCCTCAAAATTGAGGAATCTCTCAAAGAACTCATTAAGTTTCCTAAATGTGTAATTTTAGTCTTCATAAAATTTCAATTGCATATTAGACTAAAATTGTTTAATTTTAAAAAAAGTTTAGAATAACATATAAAATAAAGTTTAAAACCAAATGAGTAATCTAATTTTTTTATAAGGATTAAAATTACACATTTGTGATTTGTGATACTATAGAGTTTAAAAGTAAATTTAAGTCTTTTAATATAATCATGGACATTTTAATTTAAACAAGTTTTTTTTTTCTCGCGTTCACTTGGACATTTTGCTTAGGATTGAATTTTTTTTTCTCCTTCCCACACAAATACTGTAGATTGATCCTACTCAATAGTAGAAATAAAATCGTCCATTCGTCCAGCTCCAATAATATAGGTGTCAAAATTTACATGCCGTTTTCTCTGTCCCTCATCGGCAAATTTACTGTGCAGGGGTTCTTTTATAAACAATTTACTAAAGGGGGTCTCATTTATAACAAATTGCAGAGGGGGTTTATTTTTTACGTGGGTGCCGCCATTGACACTGGCGGGAAGCTTGAACCGCCAGTGACAATGGCGGGTAAGGGGGGTACCGCTAGTCATAGTGGCAGGACAGGCTGGAGAGAGAAGGGTGGTGCCGCCATTGCTGCTGGCAGGATAGGATGAGTAGGAGAGAGAAGGGTGGTGTCGCCAACTGCATTTGCGGGACACGTTCAGGGGTGGTGTCGCCAACTGCATTTGCGGGACACGTAACTGCACTCCCGCCTTTGGAGCTGGCGGGATAGGGGGGGACGTTAATTTTCGGTGCATAATCATAGCTAACGAGGTCACAGCAGGGCCTATAGCAGCCTACGTTGCAAAGGTATTCAAAATATGATCAATGCACTCACAAATGTTGGCATACACAAACACATGCAAGCAAAGAGTAAAGCAGAAGAATTATAAAAGCTTTTTAATTGGTACGGTCTATCCTATGTAGCATGATTAAGATAAATTATAATTTATATGTTAGTGTAATATAAGATAAATTATAATTTATCTCTTATATTACACTAACATATAAATAATTTTTTAATTATAATTTTTAAATTATAACCAAACCTTAACATATAAATAATTCTTAACTTTTAAATTATAAAATAAATACTAGTATACTAATAATTTGTCATTAAAAAATTCATTGACTTTTTCATAATTTTTTTCCTTCTATGAGGTTTTCTAATTGACCAAGCACATGTCTTTTTCTCTAAAAATAATTACACAGGAAACTTTAATTTCTTAAAATAGTCTAGAGTGAGAGTGGACTCAATCTAAGACTACTACACTTATACACAGCGAAGACACATTATCCCTTTCAAAGCCATCATCTTTCTCTTGTTCAAACCCTACCCACTTCTTCCTCTTGCAGAGTTTTATGAACAAGAAAAACCCAATCCCAGCCACGCTCATCACCCCACTCACCAAATATACAGTTTTCGTAGCAATAACCATAATCAAAACCAGAAACCCAGAGGGCACCAAACACATCACCACCAAAAGTGGAAGCTTCAATGGAACACGGTAAGGCCTCTTAATGGAAGGAGATTTCCATCTCAACCAAAGAAACGAGGCGAACTCCAACAACATTCCCAAACTGTACAAGAAATTCGCCGAGGAAATGATGTTGGTGAAGTCCATGTACGACACACCGATCGTTATTATGGTAGAAACCAAAATCCCCAACCACGGCGTGTGGAACCACTTAGACCGAACACCGAAAAGCTTCGATAATATCCCGATCTCCGCCATGCCCAGGATCTGATACGCGCTGCTGCTCAATTGGGCCTCGAAAAGCCCAATTGCAGATAAAACCGCGCCAAAATCAATCCATATTTTCAACCATTTTCCCGCGATGATCTCCGCAGCCTGCGCGTGAAACCCGTTTTCCCATTGAGTCTGATAAACCAAAACAGCTCCGGTGACAGCGAAAAGTGGTATCAGGTAAGAGACCCTGAACGTGTCCCACAAATGCAGTTGGCAGCACCACCCTTCTCTCTCCTACTCATCCAATCCCGTCACGAGCAATGGCGGCACCACCCTTCTCTCTCCAGCCTGTCCCGCCACTATAACTAACGGTACTCCCTTACCCGCCATTGTCACTGGCGGTTCAAGCTTCTCGCAGTGTCAATGGCGGCACCCACGTAAAAAAATAAACCCCCTCTGCAATTTGTTATAAATGAGACCTCCTTTAATAAATTGTTTATAAAAAAATCCCTGCACAGTAAATTTGCCGTCCCTCATCCCTCTCAAAAAAAAATATCCCGAAGTACTTGTTTATTTTGTAAAAAAAAAAAGACTTTTTTCATTTCAAATTATACATCATCTAAAGTAAAACATATATCTTTAAATAATTATTCATTGTATCAATTATTATATTATAAGAATAATGACCTTTACTAAACCTGTAAAAAAATCACCTTTACTAAAAAAATGGTGTTGTTGTGAATAATGAAATATTTAGGTGAAATAATGATACTTAGATAAATTTATTTTTAGAGTGGTAAGTGTTTTAAAATAAACTGATATTCTTAAATTGATAGAAAATTTGAAACAAGGTGGTACCAGAAGTAACCCAAATTACAAAACGTTCTTATCAATTGCCAAACCCAGCAATAGGTTATAGTATATTAACATCAAAATTGATATAAATATACCATAACCCGAGAGTTGTTACAGCACCATACCCCTATTCATTAGTTATATACCAACCAGTGATCATCAACCCCCAACACTACAGGTATATAATCTTATGACCCACAAAAATTCCTCATCAAATACCCCATCTAACAGCGCAATAAACACGCATGTATATTACTACACGACTACACAAAATTGAACCTTGGTAGCAGGGAACTTAGCTAGGATCACACCAGAAAAACAATGTCTTGGAGCATGACCTTCCAATCCGTCATATGTTCCCTGTATATGCATGTGTTTCTTTCCTTCCAAATACGAAAGATTACTACACACCAAACAGCTTTCCATATATGACACTCAACTTAGAACTTCCAATATCTGAATGTATCCCAAAATGATCAACTAAAGAGAACGCAGACACAGTAGCGAACTCAGCGGATAGCCATTGATAACATGAATTCCAGATCCTCGGGGCAACATCACAAAATAGGAAGATATGAGTTGAGGACTCACACGGTGTTGGAGACATAACGGGCACATCAAGTCGTCCTCCTCCACGATGACATTCCATTTTAATAAATTGTCTTTGGTAGGTAGTCTTTCCTGTAAAAAATTCTTAAGGGTTTCCTAGACTATCAATTATAGAAAATCAATAGGATCTTGAAATTTATGATTCTCACAAACAATCAATAAAAAATAATAGATAATGATGTGTAGTCGTTAATTCTAACATTCTCCCACTTGGCTCATGTGACATTAATAAACATTATGGACTAAATAAATAAATAGATTAACTAACATAATGCGCATTAAAAATTGACTAAATTCTTCTATACATTGGGTACATCATAATTTCATGATTAAGAATAGGAACCAATTCGAGTCATGGCGGTTGTGCATCATCTAATCGACATAGTCCCTTCCATGTACTACAAATTAGTCTTCTCCTTAATATGACCATTAGTTAGGAGTACATAATTGGTCCAACAAAATGTCTTCATTCAAGAAAAAACCTGTTAACATTACTTTAACACAAACATGCATGCAAACATAGAGAACAGGTAATCAGAAACATATCATAATTGAGCTCAGAGTGTCAGCAAAATTACATAAGGTAAATTACACTTAATGCTCATCAGTAACAATAATGCTCATACTTTCAACATGTTCTATAAATGTCTTGGGTGGTAATCCTTTTGTCAAAGGGTCAGCTATCATAAGCTTTGTGCTAATATGTTCTATTGACACTTTTTGTTTCTGAACTTCTTCTTTCACGGCAAAGTACTTCAATTCCATATGCTTAGCACCCGTAGAGTACTTGTCGTTCTTAGAAAAGAATACTGCTGCGGAGTTATCACAATACATTTTCAGCGGCCTAGCAATATTGTCGATAATTCCAAGCCCTGAAATAAAGTTCCGCAGCCAATTAGCCTGAATTATAGCCTCAAAACATGCTACAAATTCAGCTTCCATGGTGGATGCAGCAACAACTGATTGTTTTGCACTCTTCCATGATATTGCTCCTCCGGCTAAGAGAAATACAAAGCCAAGAGTGGATTTTCTTGTATCCACACATCCAGCAAAGTCTGAGTCTGAATATCCAATCACCTCTAGGTGATCAGACCTCTTATATGTAAGCATGCGGTCTTTTGTTCCCTGTAAGTATCTCAGAACTTTCTTTGCAGCTTTCCAATGTTCCATTCCTGGATTACTTTGATATCTTCCCAACATTCCGGTTGCAAAGCTTATATCTGGTCGAGTGCAGGTCTGAGCATACATAATACTCCCAACAACTGATGCATACGGAATTGCTTCCATTTGCTTCCGTTCCAGATCATTTTTAGGACATTGTGCGAGACTAAATTTGTCTCCTTTCTGAATTGGAACGGGAGATGCTAAGCACTTTTCCATCCTAAATCTCTCTAGTACTTTATTGATATATGCTTTTTGAGACAAGCCTAACAATCCTTGTGATCTATTTCGGAATATTTCTATCCCTATCACATAGCTTGCCTCACCCATATCCTTCATTTCAAAGTTACTAGAAAGAAACTTCTTAGTCTCATGAAGAAGACCAAGATCATTAGTTGCAAGCATATATCATCAACATACAGGACTAGAAACATAACCTTACTCCCACTGACCTTCAGATATACACACCGATCAACAGTGTTTTCCTTAAATCCAAAGGAAACAATGGTATCATTAAATTTCAAATACCATTGGCAGGAAGCTTGCTTAAGACCGTATATTGATTTCTTTAATTTGCACACCATGTGTTCCTTCCCTTCAACTGAGAATCCCATTGGTTGGTCCATATAAACATCCTCCTCTAAATCTCCATTCAAAAAGGCAGTTTTCACATCCTTCTGATGTAGCTCCAAGTCATAATGGGCTACTAATGTCATGATAATCCTGAAAGAATCCTTTCGTGAGACTGGTGAAAATGTCTCTTTATGATCAATGCCATTTTTCTGAGTAAATCTCTTAGCAACAAATCTAGCCTTGTAACGTTCAAGGTTGCCATGAGAGTCACGTTTAGTCTTGAAGACCCACTTACAACCAACTCTCTTACAACCCTTTGGTAATTCTACAAGGTCCCAAACACCATTATGTTCCATGGAATCTATCTCTTCTTTCATGGCATTTAACCACTTCTAAGAATTATCACAACTTACAGCTTGAATGCTTAAGTTTGTTTCTGTTTCATGTAAGTATACCACATAATCATTCGAAATAGCTGGTCTTCTTTCTCTTTGAGACTTCCTTAATGCTACTTCCTGTGGTTCTTCCACAATGGGTTCATTATGTATCATGGGCTCATCAATGTGTTGTACTTCTTCATTACTGTTTGTAGCAATAACTGAAGTAGTAATCACCTTACTGCTAGAGGCAAAAGCTAAAGGGACTTGCACTCTAACTTCTTTAATTTCCACTTCTCATGGAACTGTACTCCCACTAATTTCACCGTTTTCAATGAACCTTGCATTTCCAGTTTCGACAATTCTCATACTATGATTAGGACAATAAAACATATACCCCTTTGCCTTTTCTGGATAACCATCCACTGATTGTTCTTGCATCCAATTTTCTTTCTTGCGGATTGTAAATTCTTATTTATGTCTGGCAACCCCAAACGTGCAGGTGCCTCATACTAGGTGTCCTATTTGTCCACAGTTCAAAAGGTGTCTTTGGAACTGCCTTACTAGGAACCCTATTTAACAAATACATGGCAGTTTTCAAAGCATACATCCACAAAGATACGGGCAAGGTTGAATTGATTAACATACTCCTAACCATATCCATTAAAGTTCTGTTACGCCTTTCTGATACACCATTTTGTTGTGGCGTACCAGACATTGTGTATTGGGCACAAATGCCTCGTTTCTGAAGGAGCTTAGCAAATGGACCTGGGTGTTGCCCAGTTTCATCATATCTTCCGTAATACTCACCACCTCTATCAGATCTAATAATTTTCACCTTTCTGTCTAATTGTCTTTCTACTTCATTCAAGTAAATTTCCAAAGCATTCACTGCCTGAGATTTCTCATGCAGTAAGTAGACATAACCATAACGTGAATAAGCATCAATAAAGGTGATAAAGTATCTTTCCCTTCCAAAAGAACTAACATCAAAAGGTCCACAAATATCTGTATGCACAATTTCAAGAAGCTGAGTGCTTCTTGTGGCTCCTTTCTTTGTGTGTTTTGTTTGTTTTCCCTTGATACAATCCACACAAATATTTAGATCCGTAAAATCTAGATCAGGAAGAATGTTATTCTTTATTAATCTTTCTATCCTTTCTCTAGAAATGTGACCTAAACGTTTATGCCACAAGAAAGCAGATCGTTCATTCACTAAACTATGTTTAGTGCCAACATTATGATGCAGACTTAAAACAGTTTCAACATGCAAACCATCCAATTTCAATTTATATAAACCATCACAAAGAACATCAGTACCAATGAGATGATTATACATAAATAAACTGAAACATCCATTACCAAAATTAAAAGAGTATCCAGTAATATCAAGTTTAGATAATGAAACCAAATTCCTAGATAAACTAGGTACATAAAGAGTTTCCAGTAAATCTAAATGATGTCCAGTGTCGAGTTTTAAACAATAAGTCCCGACCGCTTCCACTGGAGCTTTCACTCTATTCCCCATGAAAACAAACTTCTCATTTGGGCTTATGGTCTGGATTGTAAGGAATCCCTGCATAGTATTAGAAACATGAGTTGTACATCCAGAATCAATCCACCATGTATTATGGGGAACTTCAGTTAAGTTTGATTCAAAACATACAAGAGCATTGAGCTCACCTTTCTTTTCGAACCAAGACTTACGCTTTGGGCAATCTTTCTGGAAGTGTCCAGATTTTCCACAAAAATGACAATTATTGTTCTTTGATGCTTTCTTCTGGATTTGCACAGGACCGTCCTTGATCTTTAATGGTCATTTGCCTTTATCATGTTTCTTTACAAATTTTTTTCCAGCTCCTTGATTCCCTCGGTGGCTTACATAATGGATTGAGTGACTTCCTTGATTCTTAAGCCCTGTTTCTTCCTGAACTAACATACTGTGCAATTCATGCACATTCCATTTATCTTTCATGGTATTATAGCTCATTTGAAACGGGCCATACTCAGACGGTAATGAGTTTAGAATAAACTGAACAAGGAAGTTCTCATTCACAGCCATTCCCAAGGTCTTAAGTCTTGCTACAATGTTTGTCATCTCAATGGCATGTTCATGCATAGTACGCGAACCATCAAACTTCATGGTGGTTAGTGTACTCATTAATGTCCCAGCAAGAGACTTATCAGTTGTTTGAGAGCGCTCTCCCACTAACCCCATAAACTCTTTAGCACTATCAGTTTTAGGGAGAGCTGTCTTAATACTATCTGCAACAGTCATTCTCATGAACATTAGGCTGAGTCTGTTAGATCTTTCCCAAGCTTTATAATGAGCTTTCGGTTCATTGCTACTAGCATCAATAATAGTAGCAGGCTTCTCTTCCAATATAGCAAGGTCAAGATCCAAAACACCGAGATGAAATTGGACTTGCTCATTCCAGTCAGAGAAGTTGAGCCCATTAAAAATTGGTACAGATGATACATGAGAATTCAATGAGTTAGGAACAGGTACTGCATAATAAAACTTCACATAAGCATTTTGGTACATGAAACACAAGTCATACATATAATTTACTCAAATAAAATTCAATGTATATTGATGTTCTCCTTTGGGTGACACACCAACACACAACATACAAACATGATGATGCTAATAAAATTTTAACATTATTTGACAATAAAATATGAACCAATTAGTAGTATCTATTTCCTTTGGGTATATAAATAAAACTAATGATACACACAAATCACCTACAATAATATTCATTAATTATAAGAACAACTAATCAATCTTTGGGCGATCCATAAATGCCTTATAACAATGAATTTTAATTACCCATAATCCAACAATCATATAATTTAACATCCATTATTCTATGAGTAATTGAAATAATCATTAATTTGGAATTAAATAACCTTACAAATTTGGCCACTTTGGTGACTAACAAATTTAACATACATTTAATTCCAACCAAATATATATGGCCTGCACATACTTATTGCTATTAACAATTCATAGCCATTCCATTAATTCCATTCTAGGCCATAAAATAATTTTCACATTTATTTGTATTTTGCATTCAAACACATTCAAAGGAATATGTAACATATACATACTTACTGTTACCAATAATTTCAAAACATTCACATTAATTATAAGACATAAACTTTCAATCCTTCAATAATGTTCAACAATAACATTCGAAAGAAAAAGAAGGCAGGTGGGATTGCAAATAACAAACAAAGATTGCAAATAGCAATTTTCATAATATTCATTCATCCTGCAAGATATTTGGTACGCGTACGTTTTCCTTTTTGAAAGCATTATAATTAAAAGCAATCATACGTACGCTGCGCAACTTCTAAAAAAATATAGAAATTAAAGATAACCTATTGTTACAGCCACGCAGCTTTTCAAAATAAAACAACTCGTGATGGCGGAAATATTTTTTTTTTTTGCTTTTCATTCCCTTTCTCCAAAATGTAATTTCCAAAAATTCTATAGCTTTCATGGCTTTCCTTCTCATGAAATTTTATATATCTAGAATTTCATACTTTGCAGCGGAAAATATAATTAACACGAAAGGCACGCTATCAAAACATGTAATTGAAAATACATGTAACATAAATTAAAAATCCCTAAATTTCATAATTAGGGTTTATGCATAATTGGGAGAAATTAAGTCATTCTTGGAGAATCATAAATTTCATAACACAGGCTCTGATACCACATGTAAAAAATTCTTAAGGGTTTCCTAGACTATCAATTATAGAAAACCAATAGGATCTTGAAATTTATGGTTCTCACAAACAATCAATAAAGAATAATAGATAATGATGTGTACCTTTCTCCATAGGAACTTCTCTCTGGTGCACTTTGATTTCCTTGAAAATGAGAGAAATAGGATTTCACTTCCTTTGGCCTTTCTTTTCTGTCTCTCTCCGTTCGTGATGGCTATGGGTGAGAAAAGAGCACTTTCTGGTCATGAAGGGGACCTTATTTCACGTTAGTGGGTATTAAGCCCCTTTTATAACCACTACTCCCATCAAGTAGCAGTTAACCTAGAAACTTCTCCTATTAAGCCCAATTACAATTTAGCCCTTAATCGTTAATTATTTATTTATTAGTCCCTACTAAGTTATATGCCTCTTACATGAGACATTAATTCTAACATGTGATGGTTTATATAAATTGAAATTGGATGGTTTGTATGTTGAAACTGTTTTAACTCTGCATCATAATGTTGGCACTAAACGTAGTTTAGTGAATGAACGATCTGTTTTCTTGTGGCATAAACGTTTAGATCACATTTCTAGAGAAAGGATAGAAAGATTAATAAAGAATAACATTCTCCACATGAGAAACACCACTTTAGGTGGAATTTTCAACCCCACACCTCCGCGAGAATTGAGAACAACAAATATGACCCATCCTAAAAACAAAACATGATTTGTAAGTGGAGTTTGGAGAGTATATACCCGATGTACTGTCCACCCACACCCACAAGTCTGCATTGCTAGAGTGTACCTACACATTAGACAAAATAATGTTAAGTTGTAAAATTAACTCAGTCTAACACTCAAATAGTGTTTTCCTCCATCTTAACATCCAACACCACTTATCCTCCCTCCAAATCCTTATCCTTCCCACAACCTCTTTTTTTTATCCGAAATAAAGAATAGCCAAAACAAGTTGATCAAGCTTTCCCCATTAATCCAAGTATCCTCCCAAAATCTAATTTTATCCCCCACACCAACTTTCTAAGTGATCCCTTTATTAAACCACTATAAAGTACTATATTTACAGCACACCTTCTTCAAATTCCTCTACCACAAGCTCTCCAAGTGAGATTTCTCCTCCCTTAGAAGGTCACGCTAACCTTCATATTTCGAGCTGAACACATCACACCATAGAACCCCCTTCTCCATGAAAGAGATTCCATCTTTATTTCCCACTTAAAGTGCTTTCCACCAGTTGTCCTCCCTCCAAATCCTTATCCTTCCCACAACCTCATTTTTTTTATCTGAAATAAGGAATAGCCAAAACATGTTGATCAAGCTTTCCCCATTAATCCAAGTATCCTCCCAAAATCTAATTTTATCCCCCACACCAACTTTCCAAGTGATCTCTTTATTAAACCACTTTAACGCACTATATTCACCGCACACTTCTTCAAATCTCTCTACCACAAGCTCTCCTAGTGAGATTTCTCCTCCCTTAGAAGGCCACGGTAACCTTCATATTTTGAGCTAAACACATCACACCGTAGATCCCTCTCTCCATGGAAGAGATTCCATCTCCATTTTCCAAAAAAGAGCTTTATTGAATATGTCAATATCTTTCACCCAATTTCTTACTTTTACAAACTATTTCTCATTTCACTCAAGCAATTTTCATACTATCTCCCATCCCTGCCCAACCCCCCATAAGAAACACCACTTTAGGTGGAATTTTCAACCGCCGCAACTCCACGAGAGTTGAGAACAACAAATCTGATCCATCCTAAAAACAAAACATGATTTGTAGGCGGAGTTTGGAGAGTATATATCCGATGTACTCTTCACCTCCACCCACGAGTCTGGATTGCTAGAGTATATCTACACATTAGACAAAATAAGGTTAAGTTGAAAAATTAACTCAGTCTCCCACTCAAACAATGCTTTCCTCCATCTCAACGTCCAACATCACTTATCCTCCCTCCAAATCCTTATCCTTCCCACAACCACTTTTTTTTTTATCCGAAATAAGGAATAGCCAAAACATGCTGATCAAGCTTTCCCCATTAATCCAAGTATCCTCTCAAAATCTAATTTTATCCGCCACACCAACTTTCCAAGTGATCCCTTTATTAAATCCTTTTAAAGTACTATATTCACCGCACACTTCTTCAAATCCCTCTACCACAAGCTCTCCAAGTGAGATTTCTCCTCCCTTAGAAGGCCACGCTAACCTTCATATTTCGAGCTGAACACATCACACCATAGACCCCTTTCTCCATGGAAGAGATTCCATCTCCATTTCCCAAAAAGGAGCTTCATTGAATATGTCCATATCTTTCACCCAATTTCTTACTTTTACAAACTGTTTCCCATTTTACTCAAGCAATTTTCTTATTATCTCCCCTCCATGTCCAGCCCCCATAAGAAACACCACTTTAGGTGGAATTTTCAACCATCGCACCTCCGTGAGAGTTGAGAGCAACAAATCTGGCCATCATAAAAACAAAACATGATTTGTAAGCGGGGTTTGGAGAGTATATACCCAACGTACTCTTCACTCACACCCACGAGTCTGGATTGCTAGAGTGTACCTACACATTAGAAAAAATAGGGTTAAGTTGTAAAATTAACTCAATCTTTCACTCAAACAGTGCTCTCCTCCATCTCAACATCCAACACCACTTATCCTCCCTCCAAATCCTTATCATTCCCACAACATCTTTTTTTTTTTATCCGAAATAAGGAATAGCCATAACATGTTGATCAAGCTTTCCCCATTAACCCAAGTATCCTCCCAAAATCTAATTTTATCCCCCACACCAACTTTTCATGTGATCCCTTTATTAAACCACTTTAAAGTACTATATTTACCGCACACCTTCTTCAAATCCCTCTACCACAAGCTCTCCAAGTGAGATTTCTCCTCCCTTAGAAGGCCACGCTAACCTTCATATTTCAAGCTGAACACATCACACCATAGAACCCTCCCCTCCATGGAAGAGACTCCATCGCCATTTCCCCATAAAGAGCTTCATTGAATATGTCAATATCTTTCACCCAATTTCTTACTTTTACAAACTGTTTCCCATTTCACTTAAGTAATTTTCTTACTATCACCCTTCCTTGCCCACCCACCCCATGAGAACCTTCTTTGGATCCCCACTAGTGTAACACTCACCTCTCTAGGAATTTTGAAGGATAGAGAAAAAAATGGGAGAGATCATAGCACCGCGTTGATCAAATACCCCCTGAAAGAGTTTCCAAAGGGCCAATCTTTTTACAAATTTCTGAATGACGGGTTGCCACATCTCCACACGTCTTGGATTTGTCCCAATGGGTAGTCCCAAATATGTGGACGGAAATGAAAGTACCTTACAATTCAACATACTAGCATATATCTCCACCACCTCTATTTTTGTCTCAATCCTCCCAAAGCTACTCTTATGAAAGTTCATCCTTAGTCTGAAAACTAATTCAAACAATTTAAGTATAACTTTAATATTAAAGACATTTGAGACATTCACCTCTCCCATAAAGATGGTGTCATTAGCATATTGCAGCAAGTTAACCTCACGCCCATTGTTGCCAAACACTTAGGCCCGGAACAAATTTTCCTCGCTAGCTTTTCTCATAAGTCCATTCAATCCCTCCGCCACAATCAAGAAAAGAAAAGGGGACAATGGATTATTTTTACATTAAAGAAATATAGTATTTGTACATTTTAATACTAACTACTGACTTTGAGTGAAAATTGCAACATGGGCTATTGTTTTAGTTTTCTTATAAGCAGTTTATTTTTCTTCATTCATAAGAATTAAAGATATGTATGATATTTAGGGCAGAGGGTCATAATAATTCGCACCTTCTACTTAACCAATTGAATTATATCCTATTCATATGCCCAATTTAGTTTGGGAAAATATTTTTTTTGATTAAAAAATTACTTTACTTTATTACATTTCTCATATATATTTTTGGTTACACATTTCTTATTTCATATATTTAAAAGTTTGTATAAGAAATAATAAATATAAAAATTATAAAAAAAAAGAATTTATGTTCATTATATTTTATATATACTTACTAAAATTTAATTTAGTTATTTTATGTTTTTAAAGTGAATAAGAATAATCATTTTGAAATAATGATTACTTTCAATTTTAAGAAACGATTTTAAACTACTTTTTTAACTAATTCAAGTGGTGAAATTTGTTTCATTAAATTTACATACATAAAAGCTATAGAACTTAAATCATGTTCAAACCAAGAAAGACTATAAACATGGTGAAAAATATGTGAAAAATGAATTCAACAAACAATTGAAAAATTTAAAAAAAAATTCATATCAAATTCTTTTTCAATTGCTCCTTACACTTATTTTTGTGTGATTTTTTTACTATGTTTAAAGCCTTTTTAGTTTGAATATAAGTTGAGTTTCATAATTTTTATGTAAGTGAATTTAATGAAACAAATTTCACATTTAAATTAGTAAAAAATGTTAGGATTGGACGATCCATATTTTACTATAGACGATTCTTCATTTACCCTCTGTTTTGATGATTACAAAAATATATATTGATGTTGAGCTAATGGTTTACATGTACATGACTTATGTTTTGGAGCAAACATTATGAATCTCTATATAATCATTGTTCTATTATATGGTCGTCCATTCGTGGGATCAAACAAGAGTCCCACCTTGTGAAAACCAGTGTGTATACATTGAGCCTTTTACATAGCATCCATTGGACTTAGTCACTTAAACAAGCACTTTATATTATGGAAGTGACATCCAACCATGTACTAGATACATGTTAACTAAAAAGAGAAGAGTTTGTACCAAATATTTTCTCACAATTCATTTGCCTCTCTTTTTTTAATGTTAATGTTTGAATTTCGAGTATGTAAGGACATAATAGAAGAGAATAAAATAAGTTTGAGGAATATTCTTCAAGGTCGTTATCATCGGAAAGAAATGTGCACATGCAATTGTTCATACTATAATTCAGTCTCTCACCTCAAGCCAACGATACGTGGACAAAGCACCAAATCCCAAAGACAACAATCATTTCAAGGTCGGCTCTAATCCCACAACAGATATCTTCTTTAAGCTATCTATAAAAGACAATTCAAGCTTCAATGTAGAAGTTAAGAAATTGTGAAGCAAGAAAATACCAAGTGAAATTTGTCAAGTTGCTAAACCATACACTTAACTCTTAAAAAGTTCATCCTTTACTTAGCAAAGTTATTTTGTAATATTCATAATTCATTCTATCTCCACTCTTTTAGTGATTTGAATATATATATATATATATATATATATATTCATTCAGGCTTTTGTCTATGAAAGCCATGAGTGAGTTTGTGTTAAGTAATACTTGAGTATTCTAATATTCATAAAAAATCTAAGGGGTGTATCAATAGTGGTCTAAAAAATACTAGTGTAACCATGAGTGACAAGTTAGAATACTTTATTGTAATTAGTGTTTCATTAGTGAAACCCTTTACCTTGTGTTTGGATTAAGAATTTTAAAATTTCAGGAAATTTGAAATGTCTAACATTTGAATTGTTTTTATTTTAATTTCCTTCATTTTTCAAATGCTTTGTTTGGATAAATCAATTCAAATTTCCTCAATTTTAAATTCTTTGTTTGGATAGGACAATTCAATTTTCTTCATATGCAAAATTTTAATTTTATATTTTAAATAGATGAAATTTTAATACTAAATTTTATACAAAACAAACACAATTTAATTTTGAAATATTAATTAAAAAATATTTTTCAATTTTTAATAATTTAAAAATACAAAATATTGATAATTTTAACTAGGGTTGTTTTGTCTGACCATAACCAGTGATGTTTTTAAACGACATCAACCAAGGCTATTTTTCGATCGACATCAAATAGGGTTTTTTTTTGTCAAAGTATGGCGAGAATATTTGTCAATTGACGTCAGTTGGGGCAATTTTTTGGCTAACGTTGGTTGAATCTATTTTTCAGTCGATGTTGGCTAGGTTTTTTTACCAACGTCGGCTAAGGTTTGTTTGGCCGACACCAGTTAGGGTCTTTTCGAACGACATTGACCAAGGCTAATTTTAGCCAACGTCGGCTTAAAAAATCCTAGCAAGCGTTGACAAAAAAAATCTATCTAATATCGGCTAAAAAATAGCTTGGTTGATGCCGACCAATAGAACCTACCCGATGTCGGCCGAAAAACATCATTGGTCAACGTTGACCAAAAAATCCCTAGTTGAAGTTGGCTAAAAAATAGCCTTGACCAATGTCAGACAAAAAACCCTACCCAATATCGACTATAAAATAACCTTGGCTGATGTTGGCTAAAAATAGCTCTGACTGATGTTGATAAAAAAAACTCTAGTGGATGTCGACTGTAAGAACCTAGTTGATATTGACTAAAAATAGTCATACCCGATATTGATCAAAAATACCTAGCTGGTATTAACAGAAAAAACCCTAGCCAACATCAACCAAAAAACCTAGCTAATGTGGTTAAGAAATAGCTCTGGCTGATGTCAGCCAGAAAACCCTAGTCGATGTCAACAAAACAAATCTTAACTGACGTCGGCTAAGAAAATATAGTTGACATCAATCAAAACACCCTAACTAACATCGGCTGAAAAATAACCCTAGCTGATATTGGCTAAAAAATAGTTTTGGTTGATGTTGGCAGGAAAAACCTAGTTGATGTTGGCTGAAATATCCTAACAAGTATCTACTCAAAAGTTAGTTATGACCGATGTCAGTAGAAAAACTCTAACCAACATCGGCCAAAATAATCATTGGTCAACATTAACTAAAAAAACCTGGATGACAACGGCCAAAAAAATTCTTGGCCGACGTCAGCAAAAAATTCTCATGACTGACGTTAGTGAGAAAAGAACCTTAACAAACATCATCTAAAAAAAATCTTAGCTGATATCGACAAAAAATAGTTTTGGTTGACATCATACAAAAAATTTCTAACCGAAAAAACCTCGACCAACGTCAGTGAAAAACAACTTATATCGATGTCGACCGTAAAAACTTTGGTCACCCGTAGTTGCGAGTGTTGAGCGGAAAAGAGTCACGAGCAAAAACGTGAATTAAAGTGAGCATCTCTGAAAAAAGAATTTCAAATTCTATATTTTTTTAGAGAATTTGAAATATCACTGATTTAGTCAATCAAAATGATTCATAAAAATACCAAAAATTAAATTTCTTTTCAAATATTATATCTAAACAAACTATTTCATCATAAATCATTTTAAATTCTTTGAAAAAATGAATTCCCCCACTGAATTACTTCATCCAAACACACAATTAGAGTTGAATAAATGAGAATTTATCATAACTCTATTTGAGTGAATCGGTATAAAATTAAGTGTTTTTACTTCTATCTAAAGCTTTCATTTAGTATCCTTTAAGTTTTTATATGACACACTTGTGCACACAAGCTTTTCTTTCAAACTTGTTTCCAAAACATTGGATGACAGTTAACTTTGTTTTTATAGAACTGTATTTGTTATTGGACAACACTCTTAAAACTTTTTTCTATCCGTGAAAATCACATTTCTTGCGAAAAAAACTTTACATTTATCTAACACACTATTCTAACTCTTCTTTAATGTGATTTCTATAATTAAAAAAAAAGTTCAAAATCATATCTAAAAATAAAAAAAGTTCAGAAAAAACAATTTGACTCATTTTAAAAATACACGGACATTGGTAAAAAAACCAAATATAAATCACTAAAATAAACTTTTAAAAAAATGAGAGAATAAAAAGAAATATAATTGAAAAAAAAGTATTAAAATTTTATTTTAACCTAAAATTAAATTAAATTAAATAATCTACAATCTTAAGTTTCTCTACGCTAAAGTAAGAAAAGAAATCTTATTTAACATCTTATTACGGAGATTGCACTTGCGAGAAAAAATAACAAATAAGTACTTACCATATAAAAGAAATGAATTGGAGTATGTACAAGGTAGCAAATTTTTTGAACTAATTGGTAAATTCAATTAATGATTTAATTATATAATTATTGAGCGTCCTTTTTATAATATTTTTATTAATTTAAAAAAATACGGTATCATAAACATTTTATTCAACTAATTTAATCACTACTTCACATGAAGATAAGGGATAATACCATGATATAAAATAAACCACCAAAATGAATTGACAAGAAGGGACAGGAATTGGAATCAAATCATAATCATACAGTAGATATTAGAGAGAAATCAACATCCACATGATAGCATTTCATGTCCATTCACTTTATTTCACACGTGAAATTAGCTCTACCTGATACGCTAATAATTTCAAATAGTGAAAAATAAAACTAATAGTAGTAGTAATAATATTAGTTGCATGTTCACCCAAAACTAAACAAAAACCCCCAAAACACTTCCGATAGAAAAAGAAGAAAAAAAAAAAAAACTTTTCCAATGATCTTTTTTCTTTCTTTTTTAATTTTCAATTTTCGTCCCTCTGTGAATTAAGTTTTTGTTTTTGCAAATTTTTCTTATTTGTTTTAATCTTTACAAAATATATTTATTTTATTTTTTATTTTTAAAGTATTTTACATAATTTTTTCACAATTTAAAATATTTTTTATTATTTAAAATATCTTAAGACAACAAAACAAACACATTTTATAAATACTAAAAACAAACAAAATAAATTTTCAGGAATAAAAAAAATATTAAATTACAGAATTAAAAAATATATTTAGGTTTTTCTTCTTCCGGTTTGAGTCACGCAAACTATGAAGACTTATTAGTTATTACCCTTACCATCACTGTCACCGCACATTCCTTCGGTGACAGACGCGAGCTTCTGCAGATTCAGCTTCACAACGGTATCGGCAAACAGACGCGTGTCCTCCTCGGTGTTCCCTTCGGGCACATCCACGACGTACGATTCCAAAACAACGGTCCAGATCTTCCCATCGCGTTCGAACCCGTGCACCGAGGTGACTGACCTATAGTTCCTGAGCCTATGGTCGCCCCCGACGATGGTGAAGCCGATGACGTGTCGGTCGTCGTCGAGCAGGTCAAGCCTCTCGGTGCTTGTGGCAGCCGGTAGCCCGGAGATGACGTGGACGTCGCGTGTGGACCCCACGGCGAGCTGGAAGCCCTCCTTGACGTGGCAGCTCTTTATGAAGTGCTTGTAAGCCTGCGGGTTGTCGAAGCAGCGCACGACGGTCCACACCGTGTGCGGCGGCGCGTGGATACGCTGCGCGAGGAGGGAGGAGCATTGGCGCGTGGGGGTTACGGAGTAGGTATGGTGCTCCAGCACGGAGGGTTTGAGGTCCTCGAACTCTTCCGGGGTTAACCCGGGTGGTGGATCCAGGTGGTTCCGGGTCGGGTGCGTCGGATTCGGATCCTGCTCCTCCCCGCTGTGCGTTTTGTCCATAGCGAAGCGCAGAGAGGAAGATAGTAGGGAACTCAAAAGCTCCAAAAGGGTAATTTTGAAAATAAATGAAAAGGGTTTTCTTTTGTTGTGGCTTCTACCTATCGAATGGTCTGACAACTAATTGAGTATAATTTTGTCGTTTTGAGAAAGAAAAAAAATAGGTGAGTGGAGTCATGAAGTTCACTACTAATCATTCATTGATCCAAGTTATATAAAATTCGTTTTCCTTATATAATTCGTGGAAAAAAAACATTATTATAAGGGAAAAACTTCATTAAAGGATTTTTAGATATTAGTTATCATCTAAAGTTAATTAATGCTCTTTATAAAAAACATAATGGTTAAAAAAGAATAAATCTTAAGGATAAAAAATACTTCTAGATATACTTATAAAATACTTACTAAAAGGATTCTCATTTTGAGAGGAAAAATATAACTTGGATTTTTTTTTAGATATAAATATGTTCTTAACAATTAAACTAGCCTTTATTGTTTTTTTGTTTTATTTATTTTTTATGGTCGTTTAAGATTGTTGTACAATTATTACAAAATAATTAATTTATTAAATTTTATAAAAAAATATCAATGATTTTCTTAATATATTTTTTTATTTCTAATTAAATAATTTTCTTACTCATTTCTTTCAACTACATAGAATTCTCGTTAATAGTAACAAATTTTTATACAAACTTAATAGATTATGATCTTTTCATTTCTCTTAATTAATTAAAAATTATTCATTGTATCTGGTGTTACTTATGAAAAATTAATGGTGTGTTTGGTTTGCGTTTTCATTTTCTGTTTTTATTTGCTAAAAACTGTTTTCATAAGATTAGAATTCTCAAAACATGTTTGGTTTGACGTCTTGTTTTCTATTTTTATGAAATAAAAATATTGAAAATTTATAATATATTGACTTCTTATCTTTTTGTATTTTTAGATTTGCTTGAAATTATATTCATTGTCACCGCAATTTCATTCTACCCAAAATAAGGTTTCTGTTCTCATTTAAAAACAAGGAGAATTTATTGTTTTCATTTCCTGGTTGTTTCCTATTTTTATTTTTACTAAAAATATTTTCAGAAATCCAACAATCAAACCCTAAGTGAAAACAGAAAACAATCAAACCAAACACCCCTAAGTGATTTTTAAAATTAATCATTGATATTAATCCAGGAGTTTTAAAAAAATATATTTAATATAATATTGATTTTATAAAATGACTTATATTTTAAAATAATTTTTTCTCTTAAACAATTTTATACTTTGAAACGAAGGAAGTAAATATTTTGCAATTTTCAAGAAAACAAAATGGGCGTTTTCTTGATTTCAGCGACCCTGGACTAACCTGATCCAAGTAAATTGAGAGCCAATTATAGCACAATGTCGTATACTCGTATATGCTCCATTCATTTTAAAGTAAGTGTCGGATTAGAAAGTTGTTGAAATGAAATTTTTAATTCCAGAAAAAGAAAATATCGTATTTTTGCTTTGGAGTATAGATTATGGAAAATCGTTTAACATTAATTTTAAGGAAGAAAGATATAATTAGAGTTGATAATGAATTTTTTATTAGAAAACGAAAAATAATTTAGAATATTATTAAAACAACGCGAAGGATGGTGTGTGAGTATTCAAACGAATTTAAAAAAAAAATATTATTTTAACATTTTTTATAGTATGCAAATATGATCCCATCATTAAGTTTGCATTCAACTATTAACAACTGATGTTGATATGAGTCATGTTTAATAACATGGTTGACATTGTTAGATAGAAAAGGGGATTTAATTACTTAAAAACAACAATACGTAACTTAAAAATTGTTAAAACAACATTAATTTTAGACTGAAGTAGTGTGTGCAAGTATTTAACTATTTTTTAAAAAATTTACAATTATTAAACCTTGTTATACTTTAATTTAATTACATTTTTACTCACATAGTTAATGTGTTTGCAAATAGGATCTCATTTTTTAGTTTCCATTCAATTATTAACAATTTATGTTGAATTGTAGAAATGATTCATGTTTAATGACATGGTTGACATTGTTGGATATAAAAAAGTGGGATTTAATTGCGTGTTTTATCCTTCTAATTTAAATAGTGTGTGGTTTTAGTTCTTTCAATGTCTTTGAAGCCAATCAAATTGAATTTTTTTCAAAATTTGCCAAATTTTGTCCTGCTACTTTCTCTTCCTCCCCGTCCAAACACTACCACGCAAACTTTTACACTACCAGATTTAGACTTATTGCATACTCTCTCTTGGTCTCTGATATAAACAATAATTTTTTTAAATTTTTTTTTTCTCAACTATAAATAAATTTAAATTACATGTCTCTATTTAATGAGATTATTTTTAAAATATTTTTCATTTAATAAGATAAAAAAAATTATACTTAATATCAAAGTTCCAATAAATAATAATTTTAAAAAAATATTTATTGTAATTAAAAATAATATAATTAATAAAATTAACTAATTTTTAATAAATATAAAATATGTTTTTTCTTACTTATAATTGGGATCCTAAAAAATAAGCAGGTAATAGTCATTTGTTACCCAACTTCACAAATCACAAAGACCAAACAGTCTCTATAGTTGTTTAAGAACCAACCCCATTACTCTTTAATAGAGTCAAACCCATACCTTTGTTCGAAAACCAAGGTGGCCACTATACTAAATCCAGAATAGAATTGCTGTCAGTCTGTCACTCATAATTTCTCCTTATCATCATCGAGAAAAGAAAATCCACACTTATCCCCATACACTCCCATGTCCCAATAGGTGAGCATTACCATAAAAACTAGAACATGTCACCTTCAGTTTTATCATCGTCCTCGTAAGTAAAGGTTACTCTGTCTCTATCGCTCTCTAATTATACAGTAAGATATAGTTGATTAAATTATACTTATTAAAACATTCAATTTAGTTATTAGTATTAAATTTATTTATAATTATAATATTTTTTAAATTTACTCTTAATTTTATTAGAATTTTATTCATCTTCTTCAATTTTCATGGAAAAGAGAAAAAGAAAATTTAAAATACTTTAATAAAAAAATAATTAACACAGGATTATTGAAACAAAATCTTATAAAAAAGAACAATTTTTTTTTATTGTTATGTGATATAAATAAGAATAAAGAAAGTATATTATAATTTAACTCTTCTCGGTATTTGTCTTTATATAATGAATAAAATATATTTGCGTAAACAATTTTTTCCAACTTTTTCTGAAAAAGTAAAAATATGATGACACTCTAGAGTATTTTCTTCTAGCTACATGTTTTCTATACCTTAAAAAATTAAAATAAAAATAAATACTCAAACCAGGTGTTAAGATTCTCATACTCCTCCTCCCATGGGGAAGTTTTCATGGAAAACTAGGTAAAAAAATTCATGGGAAACATGTTTTCCCAGGAATGCTATTAAAAAAAAAAAGAAAAAGATACCAACTTAGGATTCCCTAGAAACTAAAAATTTCTCCCCTACCCCTACCAAACGTGTAACTAGTTTAGTTTCAGTTTTTTTTTTTTAAAAAAATTATCATTAATTTGATTTTTTAAAAAAGTAACTACTATACAGAATTAATTACAAAACTAAAACACATATCCTTTTAGTTAATTATTTTGTTAAAATAAATGAATTTCCGTTTTGTATTGAAAGCTAATACAAAACCGAATCTGGTGATCAATGAAAATGCATTTTCATAAAAATTTATTTTTGAAAAAAAAATTAAATAAAAGTGGTGATGCACTTAACAGAAGTGGATGTGGGAATAACAATAGCCGAAAATGGTTCAATAGTCTCTCAAATTAGTTCACATTTTCTTACTTCAAAATTGCTAATGTATATTTAATGTATTTTTACCTGTCATTGTTATTGCCACTACAAAATTGCTATTGGCATTACCAGTCGTATCAATTTGACCATTTGACCCTTTTCCCTTTTTCCTACACCCATCTTTCTCCCTTCCTCTCTCACTTTTCCCTTCCTCTTTCATAATACCCCAAACCCTTCTCTCTTCCTCTCTCATTTCTTCATCACTTCTCCACCTCTTCTCTTCTTTCTTGTCAAACCATCCAACATAGGTAAACTTAATAAAAATTACACAACAGAATCATGATTCCGTTGTGTTATAGATATAACAAACTCATGATTCTGTTGTTATTTTTTTCGCAATACAATTTAAAAAATAGAAACATGTTTCCATTGTTCAAGTATATAATGAAAATGTGTTTTTGTTTCACACAATGCATTAGAAAAAATATAATATGTTTTCATTGTGCATTTCTAATTACAAAATGAAAATGTGTTTCCATGATGTAAATTGGGTTGGCCAAAAAATAGCACAATGAAAACACGCTTCTGTTGTGTAACTAACAATGTACAACGGAAATGTGTTTCCGTTTTGCAAATAAGGGTGAAAAATAAAATAAAATTGAAATTGTAATTTTGTTGTACACTTGTACAACAAAATCACGATTCCGTTGTTTTTTTACTTTATTTGCAAAATGAAAACACATTCGCATTGTGTTACATGCTAGGACCCAATTTGGGAATACCATGAAAAGGCACCACATGAGTAGTGCCAATAGAAAATTAGGAGTGTCAATAGATATCCTAATTGTTACATTGGTAAAACTAATTGAATCCACGGAAATAAAAGCCCAATTAGCCTGACAAATAACTTCTGTGAGTTGCTACGTGCACCCAGCATTATTGCTGGGGCACCCAGCAAACAGTGAAGTGGCGAAACTGCCCTTCAGCAATTCTTCTTCCGGAAGAAGATTTTTTTCGGAAACTTTCCGGAAAACCTCTTTCCGGAAATTATCCGGAAGAACCTTCTTCCGGAAGAAGAATTTGTGATTTCTGGAAGTGCTCAGAAACTACTTTCGGAAGAATGTCATCCGGGATGTTTCCGGAAGAAGCTTCTTCTGAAAGATTTCCATTTTCTTCCGGAAGAAGGTTCTTCCGGAAGTTAGTTTTTTTAAAAAATATATTTTATTTTGTAATAATTTACTTTTAATGGATAAACTAAATTGTAAAATAATTAATATTATTATACATAAATAATTAAATAATTAGTGAACGTAATCATGACTAATATTTATAATTTGTTTTTTACGCGCATGTAAAATATTAATTTGTGTGACAATTTAGTATAATTTAAACCATAAAAATTAATTAATTCGTAAATTTTATTAAAAATATAAATTATTTATTATGATAACATTTAATTTCTATTACAAAAGTTAATATATAATAAAAAAATGATTATTATTTTATAACAAAATGAAGAAAAAAGAATTTTCATTTTATAATAATAAGTAAAAATAAAATAATATTTAATGCATATGTAATGACGATTTTGCCCTTGTGTAATTTTCTTTAAATTAACGCGTTCACGCTTTTTTTTACTGCGCTTTCTTCTCTGCTTTGTTTCTTCCATTTTGGTTGCTTGCTGTTGTTTCGGTGGTGGTCCCTTTTGCTGTTTCCATTGGTGGTCCCGTGAAGTATTTGAAGATTTGATGGTCCCGTGTTCCGTATTTGAAGTTTTGTTAGTGGTTGTTCTTCCTATTTCGTTGGAGGTACGCATTTATGAGTATTTTTTTCGTTTTCCGACTAGTTTTTAGAGAAGAAAAACAGTAAAAACTGTATCCGGAAGAAATTTTAGGCACAGCAGGAGGAAGGTCCGGAATGAGCATTTCCGGAAGACCTTCTTTCGGAAGTTACTAAGGCCTTTTTCGGAAGAAGTTCTTCCGGAAGTGTATTCCGGAATGTTAAACTATTAGCAATTTTTTTTATTTCTGTTTTATAATTTATATATATATATATATATATATATATATATATATATATATATATATGTATATATATATATATGTATATGTTGTGGATTATTGGTTTAATTAGGTATAATGGTATAATATTAAATGATTTAGGTAACTTAATTGTATAATGGTACAAAAATGTTTTATTAGTTGTTTATTATAGTGATAAGTTTAGTTTAAGTAAATAATGTAGTTATAAATTTATAATATATTTGTATTAGTTGTTAGTTAATAAGTAGTCAATTTATGGATGTGGTTATATGATAATTTGAATATAGTTGTGTATGATGCATATGTGCTGTTAATATGTTTGTTATTTAAGGTGTAGTAAAATTTTGGATGTGGTTATATGATAATTTGAATGTACTTGTGTATGATGCATATGTCCTTAAGATGGACGAAGATCAATGGAGGTATGACTTTGCGATGTCACAAGAAGTTCAAATGGATTATGATTATGATAATCAAGAAGAATGTGGGGTGAATGAACCACATGTGGATTGTTCAAATGCTTTTAATACGTCTTAGGTAATCATAGATAATTTGAGTCATTTGGTTGAATTAATGGTTTGTATGAAATTAATATGTTAGGGTTGCATTGTAGGTATTCGCTACTCGGGATGATGTTTTGCAATGGGCTCGAACAGTTGCCCATGAAAATGGATTTGTTGCAGTGATTATGAGGTCTGACACAGAGACCGGTAGCAGAGGAAGAAGTTCATTTGTCTTAATTGGGTGTGAAAGGAGTGGTACGTACAAGTGTAGAAATAAAGAATTCGTTAGAAAAGACACCGGGAGTAGGAAATGTGGTTGTCCCTTCAGGCTTCGTGGGAAACCAGTGCATGGAGGGGAAGGTTGGATGGTGAAGTTGATCTGTGGGATTCACAATCATGAATTGGCGAAGTCCTTAGTTGGACATCCATACGCCGGGCGATTGACTAAGGAAGAAAAGAAAATTATTGCTGATATGACAAAGTCGATGGTGAAACCGAAAAACATCTTGCTAATGTTGAAGGAACACAATGCCGACAGTTGCACCACGATAAAGCAAATTTACAATGCAAGAAGTGCATATCGTTCTTCAATAAAAGGAGCTGATACCGAAATGCAGCATCTGATGAAGCTTCTCGAACGTGATCAATACATTCATTGGCATAGATTGAAGGATGAAGTTGTGGTGCGTGATCTGTTTTGGTGTCACCCAGATGCAGTAAAGTTATGCAATGCATGTCATCTGGTGTTTTTTATAGACAATACCTACAAAACAAACAGGTACAGACTCCCACTACTTGACTTTGTTGGAGTGACACCAACGACGATGACATTCTCTGCTGGGTTTGCATATCTGGAGGCTGAGCGTGTTAATAATATTGTATGGGCTTTGGAACGATTTCGAGGCCTATTTTTAAGACACGATCGCCTCCCTCTTGTTATTGTCACTGACAGAGACCTAGCACTGATGAATGCAGTGAAAACTGTGTTTCTCGAGTCTACTAATTTGTTGTGCAGGTTTCATATCGATAAGAATGTGAAGGTGAAGTGCAAATCTTTAATCGGGGAAAAAATGCGTGGGACTATGTAATGGATAGCTGGGGTACTTTGGTTGATTGTTCGTCCGAACACGAGTTCCATGAGTCACATCAGAAGTTTCAAGTTGCTTGTTCGCCTTGGCCGATGTTCATTGACTATGTTAACGACACATGGATTATCCCCCACAAGGAAAAATTTATTACAGCATGGACGAATAAGGTCATGCACCTAGGCAACACAACAACAAACAGGTATTAAGAACTGATTTTATTTGTTAGTAACGATTAGTATTAAATGGTATTTAATTGTTGTATATTTTCATGTTTGTTGTGTATATTAAATGTAGGGTTGAATCAGCTCATTGGGCTCTCAAAAGAGTACTACAAAATAGCGTTGGAGACCTATGTAGTGTTTGGGATGCCATGAACAACATGATCACACTGGAACATGTCGAAATTAAAACATCCTTTGAAACCAGTACGCATATGGTTGGCCATGTATATAAAAAAACCTTATACAAGAGGCTTCTTGGGATGGTTTCAAGGGATGCTTTAAATCAGATTGCTTCTGAGGTTGACCATCTACGTTATCTCGGCAACAATCTCTCTTCTTGTGGTTGTGTGATGAGAAGCACGCACGGTCTTCCTTGTGCATGTGAGCTTTCTAGGTATACTGCTGGCAGCATCCCATTGGAGTCAGTCCATCTTTTTTGGATGAGACTTTGCTTTTCAGACCAAGGGTTATGTGAGACGGAAGTCACCATCAAGGAAGAGATAGAGATCATATCTAAAAGGTTTGATGAACTTGATGTGGCTGGCAAAGTAACTCTGAAGAGTAAACTTCGAGAAATTGCATACCCTGATCATAACTCTATGTGCCCTCCTCCGTCAAAGGTCAACACTAAAGGTGAAACCGATGAAAAGAAGTCAAAGATCCACAAAGCGTGATCCGTCTTACTGGGAGTATGTTGATGTTTTTCATTCTGTTCAAAGCAGCAACTCTCCAGTGAAACGAAGTGCATCATGTTCTCAACCGCCTCAGCCAACAAGGATCATCCCGATGTTGGATCAATTTGCGTCATTCTTTCAAGGTTTCATTCGTGACGTTGTGGATGTGAAAGCGGACGGTAACTGTGGATATCGGTCCATTGCCGCTTTATTAGTGCGTAATGAATTGATTAAAGAACTTGGCAGGTGGTCGCATGAGTACATGAACCTCTTCGGTGGCACAGAGAGATTTGAACAATTAAAGTTGTCCCTACTTGTTGATGGCTTTTCAAAGGTATGTTTTTAGGTTAATTTTTTTTAATAACAATGTTTAAATTACTTACATGTGTATGTTTGGTTCATTCATGTTAGTGTGGGCAAGTGGATGGATATAACGGACATGGGATATGTGATTGCTTCACGGTATAACGTAATCCTTGTATTGTTGTCCCAACAACAAAGCATGACATTTTTCCCTCTTAGAAGTCAACCACCACGTCATTCTTCTGGCCACCGCATCATATGTGTCGGTCACGTGTTTGGAAATCATTTTGTTCAGGTACATTGAATATAGTTAGTATAACAATTATGCAATGACTTCGCTGCTTCGTTTGGCACGATCAGCGCATGATATAATGTTTGTTCATGTACAACAGGTTTATTTGAAAGACCATTGTCCCTTGCCGCCTCCAGCGCTGTTGTGGTCAAGCAATTGTTATTCTCAGGCAAAGCAGTGGGCAATTCCATATATTAGTAGAATGCAGCAATACACAAGCTTGATGTCATTCAAAACACACTATGTAGACCTAAATGAAGACTAAACGTGCATTGTTTATGTAATTGTATTCATTATGCGATATAATTTGTTGTAACCCGTTACTAACCAATTAATATTATCAAGTACTCGTTTGGTTAAGCAAGGAAATTGTTGGTCCAACAAAAATCATTTACGCGTGCAGCATACATCATTCTCATAATTGACAACACATAATGACATGCATGTGTATTACAGTTTGAGCGCGGCAACACATTGGTTGACTTCAGTACACATTATGAAACTAGCAGTCGCTCGACAACACATTGGCTGACTTGACTACACATTGGCGACAACACATTGGCTGACTTGACTACACATTTACGCGTGTCTATTTTTTTGTAAACAAAGTTAAACAATGGCTCGGTCACAACCATCTATATATATGGCAGACTAGGCTACTAAATCACACATTATCTTGCTTTCAAATAATCTCCCAACTGATACACAAACTATGGCATTTTTAGGAGAAACTAGCAGTTAGACGATTGTCAACTCAAGGTTGGCTTTCATTTATCCAAATGGATCGATTATTCACAATGATACTGGGGTTTACTTCCAAACTTCAACTCCGGTGCCCATTCGAGTACCAAATAGGTGTGATTTTGCAAGCCTAAAAACCAGAATACACAATACCCTTCAGCTATCCGACAAACAATTTTTGGATGAAATTCACTACCGGAAGCCATTCACCGATACAGGTAACCAAATTCGCTTTGAGTGTATGAAATTGATAAATGATGACGATGTCAACACAATGTTAATGTGTAATGATCAATTTTCTTGTGTTGGTCTGATTAAGTTATTATGCACCGTTGGAAGAACACCAGATGGAATAATAAACTTACTTGAACGCACTATGCCTCGTATTCATGACGCGATCCTGTATTACAACGGGAAATGGAACATGCCACCGCAGAACAAATTTGTTGGATGCGCGTTCACAGGAAAAAATCCTAAGAAATTTCAAATTCCTTCAACATGTACCATCGATGAACTGAAGAATTTAATCAAGCAAGTTGCACCTAAAGGGATTCCCCCTCTTGGAATTCACGAATCACAAACGGTAAGACAATTGTTTTTCCGCCAACCAGCTCGGTTTGAGTATTCAGGTACGGTTATAAAATATGAAATAAATGAGCTGATCACCAACGAAGAACTGCTGAAGGTGTTAGTACAATCTAACTACTGGAAAAAATATGGACCAATAGAAATTTTACCTGTCTTTACTAAATATAATGAAGACGAGGTCAGTGGGACGTCGCTAAACAACTGAATGTGATGTTTAATTTTTTGTTTTTTCGTTGATGTAACCTTTATCTGTTTACGGTGTGTTTAATTTCCATAATAAAGTTGAATGTGTTGTTTCAGTGGTCCATTTTCAGTGGCCCATAATTTTTTGGATTTTCAGGCTTTGTTTTGACGTGTTAGTTTACGGAACCGGGGAACGAGACTATTTTTTTTGGGTTATTTGACGTCCAAACATGAGAAATGGCCGTCCTGCATTGTCTCAGGGCACTGGCACACCCACGCAAAAAAATCCCAAACATGGGTACTTGAACATGGAAAAAGGGTCCATTTCCTATTTTTTTTGGATTTTCAGGCTTTGTTTTGACGTGTTAGTTGATGGAACCGGGGAACGGGACTATTTTTTTGGGTTCTTTGACGTCCAAATAGGAGAAATGGCCACCCTGCATTGTCTTAGGGCACTGGCACACCCACGCAAAAAAATCCCAAACATGGGTACTTGATCATGGAAAAAGGGTCCATTTCCTATTTTTTTGGATTTTCAGGCTTTGTTTTGACGTGTTAGTTGACGGAACCGGGGAACGGGACTATTGTTTTTGGGTTCCTTGACGTCCAAACATGAGAAATGGCCGCCCTGCATTGTCTCAGGGCACTGGCACACCCACGCAAAAAAATCCCAAACATGGGTACTTGAACATGGAAAAAGGGTCCATTTCCTATTTTTTTTGGATTTTCAGGCTTTGTTTTGACGTGTTAGTTGATGGAACTGGGTAACGGCACTATTGTTTTTGGGTTCTTTGACGTCCAAACATGAGAAATGGCCGCCCTGCATTGTCTCAGGGCACTGGCACACCCACGCAAAAAAATCCCAAACATGGGTACTTGAACATGGAAAAAGGGTCAATTTCCTATTTTTTTGGATTTTCAGGATTTGTTTTGACGTGTTAGTTGATAGAACCGGGGAACGGGACTATTTTTTTTGGGTTCTTTGACGTCCAAACATGAGAAATGGCCACCCTGCATTGTCTCAGGGCACTGGCACACCCATGCAAAAAAATCCCAAACATGAGTACTTGAACATGGAAAAGGGTCCATTTCCTATTTTTTTGTATTTTCAGGCTTTGTTTTGACGTGTTAGTTGACGGAACCGGGGAACGAGACTATTTTTTTTGGGTTCTTTGACGTCCAAACATGAGAAATGGCCGCCCTCCATTATCTCACGGCACTGGCACACCCACGCAAAAAAATCCCAAACATGGTTACTTGAACATGAAAAAAGGGTCTATTTCCTATTTTTTTGGATTTCCAGGCTTTGTTTTGACGTGTTAGTTGACGGAACCGGGGAACGGGACTATTTTTTTGGGTTCTTTGACGTCCAAACATGAGAAATGGCCGCCCTCCATTGTCTCACGGCACTGGCACACCCACGCAAAAAAATCCCAAACATGAGTACTTGAACATGGGAAAAGGGTCCATTTCCTATTTTTTTGGATTTTCAGGCTTTGTTTTGACATGTTAGTTGACGGAACCGGGGAACGGGACTATTTTTTTTGGGTTCTTTGACATCCAAACATGAGAAATGGCCGCCCGCCATTGTCTCACGGCACTGGCACACCCACGCAAAAAAATCCCAAACATGGGTACTTGAACATGGAAAAAGGGTCCATTTCCTATTTTTTGGATTTTCAGGCTTTGTTTTGACGTGTTAGTTGACAGAACCGGGGAACAAGACTATTTTTTTTGGGTTCTTTGACGTCCAAACATGAGAAATGGCCGCCCTGCATTGTCTCAGGGCACTGACACACCCACGCAAAAAAATCCCAAACATGGGTACTTGAACATGGATTTTTTTTAAAGTCATCCTTGTAGTATCTTATATGGCGATTTCATTGTCATGTAATTTTTTTAAAATATTTAGTTTTTTGTACCACCTTATATATTAATGGTGTAAATTATGAATTATGAATTATTAATGATTTTAAAAACTTTTATTTTTTATGTAATTCTTACAAACAAAACTCATGATTCTAGGTTCCCTTTTTTTAAAAATAAATTTAAAACAACCGTAAACTTCGCTTAAGGACCACAAACAATCGGAATAATAAACTATATTATAAAATAATAAATTGTGCAAAACACGTCAACTATATTAAACAAAAACTGTAATAATTACAAATATTCATGTCAACTACAACACAAAAAATAAATACAATGATCAATGGTCCGTGCGGCGTCTCTGACGAGCCCTGACAGTCCCATCAGCACTGGGTCCCCCTTTCGCGATCGTCAGGCAGTCCTGCATAATGTCATATAGCTCTGTGCCTGCAGTGACCATCCTAAGGTTGAACACACGCTCCAACCTCTGTGCAATCGTCTCATATCCCTCGTAATCATCCTGTCAAAGTCATTAAAAACATTTATTATGAAATTTAAAATAAACAACAACTCATAAAACATTAAACGCGCAAATAATCTTACCACATGTGGAGGGGGGTCAAATGCCACTGGAACCTGGGGGCTGGGCGGCTGTATGTAGTCCTCAGGGTCTGCAGCTGGTGCATCCCTCTGCTGGTCACCTGCCTGGGTCGGTGTTATGAATGGGTGAGATATGCGGAAAAACCACTCCATGTAATCCGCAGATACCTGCCCAGGCACTAGACAAAGCTGACCCGCAGGTAGTAAGTGATCTACAAACTGCATCCACCTGTCATCTATCTGATCGTGTGATAATCGTGCACTAACAGGCGGTGGAGGGATGCTCTGGATGTAACCGAACTGGCGTACCACCCTCTCCGGTCGAACCGTGACGACCATAGGACCCCATCTAAGCTGACCCTGGAAAGATGAAATCTCCTGAAACGCCCTAACCCCCCGATGCTCCGTGTACAGCAACCAGGACACATCTGTGACGGTCAAACCATCACAACGTGCCCTGTAGGGTGCTCCTGTGATTCCCTTTATGTGCGCCTTCAACGTCAACCACCGGGAAGCACGTGGGGACATCTCCTGGTATGTATCGTCAGTCACGCACTGGTGCACACTAGGGAAGTGCTCATAGATCTAGCACTACACAATAATTGAGGTTAACATAACATAAAAACATATTTGAATCATAATCGAACGTGACATATTAATAAACACAAAATTTATCTGAAGTAGCGTCAAGTACCCCGCAAGCTGTCGGGTGGTGGTCCTACAAGCCTCATCTAACTGGTCATATATATGAACCAGCACGGCAACCCCCCAAGCATAACCACCACTATGAGCGAGGTCCCGGAAAGCGTCAAGGTGGACCACATGCACGTATGTTGCACTCTTATTAGCAAAGAGAGTGCAACCGACAAGGTGCAGCAGATAAGCGCGAGCTGCGACAATCCACCGCCGGGCCTGGCATCTGGTCTCATAAATGTCACGAACCCATACTAATCGTACATATGCTCCACGTGTGAGTCCTGTCTCGGCTTTGGCCTCCTCGGCAGACACTTCCAGCAACTCCGTAAGCAAGAATCTGGCCTCCTCCGTAGAAAGAGCGTGGAAACTGTGCAAGGCGCCAGTGATGGGCAAATGTAGGATGGACGACACATCATCCAATGTGATCGTCAGCTCTCCTACAGGAAGGTGGAAAGTGCTAGTCTCACTGTGCCACCTCTCTATAAATGCGGATATAAGTCCAAGATCGCCAGTAATAACTGAACAATCTATCAGTGGACTTAATCTTGTGGCAGCCACCAGGCCTTCAATCTCAGGCACTGGCCTCCCAATCAGTGTCACCTTCCTCCCATGTGACACTAACTTCAAATCAGGACGTTCCTAATTTGAAGTACAAATTATACAATTATTAAAAAAATTAATCATAAACAAATAAATCAACAATGACAAATAATTAGCAAATTAAAATACATGTCCACTCCAAACGGCATGTGCAACATGCTCGGCAAATGATGTGAGCACTGATGGGTCACGTGGACCACCAGGGAATCCCTCAGCAGCATCATCACCATCTGACCCCTCACCACTATCAGCACCTTGTGCGTCCGCACGCATCTCAGGTGCCTCCGTAGGCTGCTCAGGGACATCGTCAGTCATGTCAGCGACGTCCTCAGCCATATCACGTCCCTCCGTAGTCATCTGATGAACGCGTAACCTACGGGTTGAGGCAGTAGGCCTACGCCTCTCGGGAACATCGGCATCATCCTCGTCAGCAGGTCTATCTCTGCCTACAACTCTACCTATGGCACGATCTAAACCTCATGTTCTGGCCATGATCTGTAAATCATGTCGAACACGTATTTTTTCGGTCAAAATATACACAATTTTCTTTATAAAAAAACAACTTTATTTATAAACAAATAAGACTAACTTAAATCAAATTATTTTAAAACATACACAACCTAATTTAAAAAAAATTAAACAACTTCATTTATAAAAAAAACACAACTAATGTAAAAAAAAAAATTATTACTAAACATGCACAACTTAATTTTAAAAAAAAAATAAACAACTTCATTTAAAAAAAATACAACTAAATTATTTAGTAAACATCCACAAGTTAATTTTTTTAAAAAAAAATAAGCAACTTCATTTATAAAGAAAAACACAACTAATATAAAAATAATTCATTACTAAACATCCACAACTTAATTTTTAAAAAAAAATTAAACAACTTCATTTATAAAAAAAAACACAACTAATGTAAAAAAAATTAATTAGTAAACATCCAACTCTTAATTTAAAAAAAAAATAAGAAACTTCATTTCTAAAAAAACACAACTAAATTATTTAGTAAACATCCACAAGTTAATTTTTAAAAAAAAAATAAAAAACTTCATTTATAAAAAAAAACACAACTATTATAAAAATAATTCATTACTAAACATCCACAACTTAATTTTAAAAAAAAATTAAACAACTTCATTTATAAAAAAAAATACTTCATTTATAATCAAATAAACAACTTTATTTATAATAAAATAAAAAAATTTATTTATAGACAAAAAAAAAACAACTACTTTCAAAATATATAATTAGTAAACATACACAACTAAAATTATATATACAAATAAAACAATAATGGGAAAAAAATATTTCCAAACATACACAACTTTATTTATACAAATAAACTACTTCATTTATAAAATAATACATAAGTAATTTAAAATTAAATAATTAGTAAATTAGTCAACTAAAATGATATAAACAATTAACAAAAACAATTAACAAAAACAATATTTAAAAAAAAAAAACTTCCGGAAGAAGTACTAACATTCTGGAAGAAGGGTCTTCCGGAAAGTGCTTCCGGAACCACTGAAAGGTCATCCGGAAGAACCCTCTTCCGGAATGCATCTTCCGGAAACATTCCGGAAGAGGTGTTCCAAGAGCTTTCCGGAAAACCTGTTCTTCCGGAAGAACCCTTCTTCCGGAAATCTTTCGGAAGATCTTCTTCCGGAAGTTCCGGAAGAACCCCTAACGAGTCTTCCAAAAGGCTCACCGTCACCAAGCTTCCGCCATTTTTTCCGGCGTCCTTTACCCTAAGGTTCATCTACCCTAAGGTTCAACTAACCTACCCTTAATGCTACACATACAGTGCAAAACAAAAGGAAAGCTAAGAAGAAGGTCACCTACCTCGAATGCAAATGGAAGAGAGAAGCCTCGCGGAGAAGATGAAGGCGGAGAAGCCTCGCGGAGAAGAAGACCACCAAGGAAGCTTGCTTTCGCGGAAGAGAGAAGAGAGGAAGGAAGCTTTTTCGCGGAAGAGAAGACAGAATGCTTCCGAAAGAGGGAAAAAGCTTTTTATGTTTTTAAATAAAAGGCAAAACTGACCTTTCAATAAATTGATGGGTGCACCAGCAATATTGCTGGGTGCACCTAGCATATCCCATAACTTCTTACCCATGACCCATGGGTATCATCCTCAACACGTCCTTTTACCAGAGATAGCTGTTTTTAATTAGGTATTTTTAATTAGGTATGAGTATTATTCGAATTTTTGGATATCAAATTTTACTAGTATCTATTTTTATATTATTTTTATACTTTTTTGTTACAATATTTTTTGTTATACTTTTTAAAAATATAAATTAATTTGCCTAATAGTTAATTAATTAAATAAATTAAATTATACATTTAACTAAAAATATTATTCAATTATTAATTCTTTATCTTCAATTTCTTTATTATTTATTATCTTTTTATATATTATTTGAATTGAAATATGATTAATAAATTAATATACAATTTATTATAAATATATAAGTAAATTAAAATTATAAAAAAAAATAGTATAGCAGGTTTAGCGGCGGGTATTCCGGAACCCGAAAAAAAAAAAAACTCAATGGTAATGATGAGTACGAATATTAAAATTTTAAACCCGCCTTTTTTTAAACCTGAACCTATACTTGTTCTGCCTTTTGTGGGGATGGAGACATAAATAGCCAAATTTGTTCCCTACTTCAAAGCTCGGCACATACGGAAGATCCAAGTATCATAAAACAAATTGAAAAAAAATAATCATTTTTACCCTCCTAAAATTTAGCTTTTACAAATAGACACCATGAACTTTAATTTTTTCTTAATTGATCCTTAAGTTTTATTTTGTTTGCACTTTAATTTTGTTCCAATTGATGCTAAACTTTATCCTTTTTGTGAAGAGATACTTTGAACTTTAATTACATTCTTTTTTATTCTTAAAATTTATCCTTTTTAAAAGTATCAATAATTCATTAATATTTTTCGTTTTATGTTACCATTCATTTCAACAAATATTAAAATTTAATAAAAATATCAATTTAGAAAAAATAATGCTTGTAAAAAAAGAAAAAAATAACCAAATTTAATTTTTAATTCTATATTTTATTATGTTTGAATGTTTTGGAGAAGTGATATATAAATATAAAACTAATAAATCGCTAGGATTGAAATATAAATAAATGATTGAGATTTGTTCTTTGTTAGTAGTTTATTTTATATAAAAGATTATTTACAAAAGGGTAAATTTTAAGGATTAATTGTGATGAAATTAAAATTACGGTGTTTATTTGTAGAAATGGTAAAGTTTAAGGATCATTTGGAATAAAATTAAATTTTATTGTGTCTATTTGCAAATGAAATAAAGTTTAAGGAGCATTTAGAATAAAATTAAAGTTTAAGGTCCATATTTACAAAAGAGTTAACTTTAGGGAGGTTAAGTACTCTTTTCCCTAAAAACTTTCTAATATGACTTGCCAAATATAACCATAAGCTAAATAATATATAACTAACATTGCTTTCAAATGTGGACATTGAAGACAAAATTGTCCAAGGAAATAGATACCGAATTCTAAATGCCAAACTGTCCAATTGACATCTATGCTAATTGACTCTCCCCGATTAAATTTTTTATAATTTTTTTTTATTAACTAAAAATCTTATTTGACTATTCAATAAACAAATTTTTATTAATAACTACCAACTAATTTTTCAATTTGCACTACATTTTCAATTAGTTTTGTCAGATATAACCTATATAATCTGGCACATGAAGGTTGAAAATAAGGATGTTTGTATTACTAATGAAAGAATGAGTCGTTGATTGAAGCAATAACGGAAGACGCGTTTGTGTGGCTATATGTCAATGGATAGAATAAAAATGTTTAGTGAACAAAAAGAAAAAGAAAGATGAGAATTTGATATCAAGCCTGTTACAAGAATTAATCATCCCAGAGCTGATCTTGTCATCTCATATGCCAAGAAGCATGCTGCATTTGCAGGAACACTACGGGCCATTGCAGGACCAAAACCCTTATACAAGCCTTTGAATCCTTCTGTAGCTCGAATCTTTCTGAATGCATCAAATGAACCAGAAAATTTCGGGTTTCTGTGATCATCTACTTGAATCACACTCTTAATAACATCAGTTGGGTAAACCAAGAACCAGAAGGAAGCTCCAGCCAAGCCTCCAGCAACAATCAGAGAACCTCTACTTAGGCCAGAAGTATCAGTACCTCCTGCAAACTTTTGCTTTAATGCTTCATATACACCAAACATTATAGCATTTCCAGGTATCTCACGTCCCATAGTGGGAACCAAGCCCTTGAAAAGACCTCTCACGCCCCCTTCTGACCTAAGAACATGCCTGGCCACATCCATAGGTCCTCCATACTTAACAGCCACGGTAGCTGTTTCGGAGCCGGCAAGCGCACTTTGTGCTTGTAACCTGACAATATTCAACATGAATAAAAAAAAGTTAGGCACAAGTACCTAACTAACCTGATGTGTAAGCAACCATTGAAAGTTAATAAAGGCTAATAATCTGTAGATGGAATTCATTTTGTTTATTCTAAGGACAATCTGGTTTAAGTCAACTGAGAGAGGTGATGAAGTTTTGTTAAGATAAGCAGCACCTAAAAGAGGTGCTTTATAGCAAAACAAACAAAAAAGAGGTACTGCGAAAAAAGCCTTATTTACATTCTAGCTAAATAATCTTTTTTTATTTAACAGGGGCAAAGTCCATGTCAAGTTTTATAAAGGGAAAAAGAATGAAAAACTCCAAAACCACTCAAAATGAATAGGTGATAGAAAGAAAACCAACCAAGAAAATGAGATTAAAAAGGATACTGACAAGAAAAGCACCATCATACCTGCATTTGATCAATTCAGTTGGGCAGGCAAGAATGGAAACAGCAACTCCGGCTCCAGCTCCACAAACAAACTGCTGATCCACTGTGAGGGGGGAACCAGGATTGGACCTCACTAATGTTTCCATTTGTCCCCTCACTGTAAACAGGACAGCATTGAAGGCTGCTACCGTAGCAAGCGGAGCACCCATACCTTTGTATAAACCCCTTGCTCCTTCAGCTGCTATTGTCTGCTTAACAGCATCAAATGCACCTGAGTACTTGGGAAGCTGACCAGGGAGTGGTGCAGGCTGGCTTTGGAGCTTGACCTTGATGGTGTCAAATGGGTGTCCACATATCAACTGTGCTGCCCCTCCAACAGTCCCAGCTGCAAGGTCCTTCGCCACATCTCCCATCTGCAAAACATAAATTCCAACAAGGAAAAGTGGGAAACAAAGGATTTAGACAATGAAACATGAACATATGAAGTGATTTAATATGAAGTGTCAGAAAGCGAGTTATGAGTATAACTCAATCCTACAAAACCGGCTAGTAAGGTGAGAATTGTTTCTCACTTATATAGTTTATCTCGACACTATTTTTAGTTGATGTGAGACTTTAGCATGTCTCCTTTTGCCCACAGCTATCCGTCATGTGGGACTTTCAACACCCCCCTCTATCTAGGGCTGACCACAATTTAGGTGGTTTTTCCAACATCTTCCCTCACGCTCTAGGCTACCTGCCTAGAGTGTGATAGACACAGGGACCCATCTAGGATAGGTTTTGATACCATGTAGAAAACAATGGACCAATTGTGGAGAGAGAGAGAGAGAGAACCAGTATATCCATTAGTTTAACAAATGGACCATTGTTTTAATGGATAAATAATAGATATAAAGCAAAATAATGCCCCCCAGGCATGATCTTTGCAAGGGAAATAACTAAATAGACCAACCAGTCATGCATAAATGGATCATCCAGAGGGTCTAAGAATAGTACTATTTCAATATGAACCAACAACAACAACAACAACCACGCCTTATCCAACTAGGTGGGGTCGGCTACATGGATCAACTTCCGCCATAATGTTCTATCAAGTACCATACTTCTATCCAAATCATTAAGTTCGAGATCCTTTTTGATAACCTCTCTTATAGTCTTTTTGGGTCTTCCTCTGCCTCGAATTGTTTGTCTTCTCTCCATCTGGTCTACTCTCCTCACTACAGAGTCTACCGGTCTTCTCTCTACATGCCCAAACCACCTAAGTCTATTTTCCACCATCTTCTCTACAATAGGCGCTACTCCAACCCTCTCTCTAATAGCTTCGTTTCTAATTTTATCCTGTCGAGTCTTACCACACATCCACCGCAACATCCTCATCTCCGCTACACCTACTTTATTCTCATGTTGGCTCTTGACCGCCCAACATTCTGTTCCGTACAAAATCGCCGGTCTTATCGCAGTCCGATAAAACTTTCCCTTTAGCTTGATCGGTACCTTTGCATCACATAACACTCCCGATGCTTTTCTCCATTTCATCCATCCTGCTTGAATGCGATGATTCACATCCCCTTCAATATGAACCATGCAGATAAAATATATACTTACAAAAAAGGTACAAGATAAGAAACGAAAAGCTTCCAATTGGCAAGCTCACTTAATAAAAGCGGAGCTTAAAGAAGGATAAGATTGAGTTTATAGATATACAGGGAATATCATAGGGTTTCTTATTATTGTTACCTAATTGGCTCAAAACTGCTCCAAATTATATTACTCTTCAACCCTCACAAAAGTGAAGCCAAGAACCCATACAAACAACTTCCTGTACAACACTAAGTAAAAGAGGAAAGAAGGGAAATGATGAAATTCAACTGCATGTTTAAGGTATAAAATTGTGAATGTATAATGCATTGATACCCCCACCTAGTGGGATAAGGCGTTGTTGTTGTTGTTGTTGTATAATGCATTGATACACATCATATTCACAAGGATAACAGCTATATTGTCATACCAATTGAAAAACAAATAGTAATAGTAATTTAATATATTAACCAACTTCAAATTAATCTAATATAACCAAATTTTGAAACAAACAAAAAAATGCACAATAAACTAAACAACTGGAAAGCTTCATCACACAGCAATTAACATCTTACACAAATGGAGTTACAGGGCAATTCATGAAATTATTTAAATTTATCAATTCATACAAAACTTCTATTTTCTTAATCACAGAATTAACACCATGAGGTTAAATAGTGATTAAAAGTGTAGAATGGGATGCATCAACCGGCAAAGTAGATTCAGAACACACACACCCAATATTTTGCATTTAAAAAGGACTGCAGCTAATGCAAAATCGATATTTGTGGTTTTGCCACATTATGTACCCTATCGATCGAGCAATCATGTGTGCTATTTCTTCAATGCAAAATTACCACACTAGAAATGCTAAAGGCAAAGTAATTTAACATACCCCAAGATATATATTTTCATATATGCAACACCAGGGTTTCTCATTCATTCCTGTTCAATGATATACATGGAAAGCTATAGCATGTAACTGGCTAACAGCAGCCACTTGTAAGTTATAGAGAACCAGCTAATATCCATGCATCGTCCTATCCAGCAAATGAGTTGCAAGTTTTCAGAACTCTCATTTTCATTAATTAAATTGCAGTTGTTGTTAGGATTGCATCACCATCACCAAAATTACAAAAAAAAAGTAAAAGAAGCAAATGCTATGGTAAATTGCTGTTGCTGAATTCTCCCAAACCACAATTACCGTAATTCAAAACCACAAATGAAACACACCCAATTCGCTGATCATCTAACTGGAAATAAATACTCCCTCTATATATATAAGACTCAATTACCTAATTCATCAGGATTAAGAAAAGTGATTAATTTAGTTGATAGCCATAAATGTCTAAAATATATAATTTTTTCCAAAACTAACTTGTCATTAATACTTCTTTTTCTTCTAATGGTTTCTCAATACATTATTTTTCTTCTTTTAAACTAGGGATATTTTTATTCTAAAAATAACTTGTCTTATAAATAGGAAGAGAGGGAATACATAAAATGAAGAAGAAAGAAATGACATTTACACACGCTACTTTCTAATCAAACAACATGAATGTACGCATCATCAAGAATGGCACTTACATTCCAATTAACTTAAACTTTCGAGACAAATAAAAGAACTTGAGACAAATCAAGAATCTTACCGTGCTCTAGCAGTCTCCCAAAGAATCAGATGAAACTCACAGTGAAAAGGGAACAGAACCCAACAACAACCTTTTTCTTTGATTCACAGATCGTTAGTTAGTCAGTTATAAGAATGTGAAAGGAATCAAAAGTGTTAACGTATCAATAGAAAGAACGTTGAAACGAACAAGTGAGGGTGCTTTTCTGGGGTGTGTGTTATGAGATGGATGGGTAATGTTCAGGTGGCGGAGAATATAAGAAGTAAAAAACAAAACGGGAATTGAAACAGAGAGAGAGAGAGAGAGAGAGCCACAAGAAAGTTTGGGATTGGAATGGGACAAAGAGAAACAAAGTGTGTGTGGCTCAAACGTGGATTTGTTGGAATCACAACAAAAACCCAATCTCAGCCACTTTCCTGACTCAGCAGCAACGAATCACTCACTTTATAAATAAAATTGAGAGATAAGGACAGCGCCCAACACAAACACGAACAGCTGCATAAGTGAGAAAGGCTTTGTGTCACTTGATCCAGTGATTTAGGAATTTAAATCCTGATTGATCTTTCTTAAGAAATAAATCATGCTAAAAAAATACTCACCTGACGCTTAAAGTTCCCAACTTTGACAAATATAATTTCGTACTAATATTATAATTAAAAAAAACTAAAAAAACAAAAACACACTTTGAGATTATTGGACTAGGATGTGGCCAACACGTCACGAGTTCCGTTTCGCTATTATGAGTCCCAACTCCCAAGTCATGTGGACTGTCGATGCGACTTGCAAAAGTGTCTGTCTATCCTTCAAATTAGGGTGGAATATGGATGGATGGGATCTTAATCCGTATCTTAATGGATTAGATGAAAAAAATTATTTTCATCCATTAAAAATTATTAATAGAATTGATTTATTTAATAAAAGAATTTATCCAATCCATTTATTAATATTATTTTTATAAATGAATATTTATCCAATTCATCCACAAATAAAAAATTTAAACTTAATTATTTTGTTTAAAAATTCAAAAATTAATTGTTTTGGCTAATCTGGATTGAGATTAATTTTCTGCCAACATTAGTCAAAATTATTTTTCAATCAATGTTGATGGATGATGTCTTTTGTTTGACATCGACCAAGTTTTTTTAGTCAATGTTGGCTTGAGCTATTTTTTGCCAATGTTAGTCAAGAATATTTTTTTGTTCATGGTCGATTAGGTTTTTTTGGTCTATGTCGGTTGGTGATATTTTTTTATGGATATCAGTTAGGATTTTTGGGTTTATTGACTGACATCAACGAGGTTTATTGCTGACATTAGCAAGGACTTTTTTCTTGTCAGCATCGACTAATGTTTTATTGGTCGACGTAAGCTAAGGCTATTTTTTGGCCGACATCGGCCATAGTTATTTTTTTGGCTGATAGGACTATCTTTTGTTGGCGTCGACTATGATTTTTTGGTCGACATCAACCAAGACTACTTTTTTGCCTACATTGACCAATGATGATTTTAGGGACCCATCGATCGTGACTATTTTTTGGCTAATATCGGCTAGAGTTTTTTTGATCGATTGTCAAATGATGCAATTTTTTGGTCGACTTCGGCTAGGATTTTTTTGGACGATGTCGATTAGTAATAATGTTTAGTCGACATCGGCCAAAAAATAGCCCCAACTAATGTTGATTGAAAAAATACTGGTTGATGTTAGTCGTAAAAATTCCTCAATCGACATTGATAAAAAAAAAAAAAAAAAAAAAAACCCTAGCCTATGTCATAAAAAATAGCAATAATCAATGTCAGCCAAAAATCAAAGCCGACGTCGACCAAAAATATCCTTGACCGATGTCGGTCAAAAAATTTATCAACCAATGTTGGCTGAAAAAACTTTGGAAAATTGACCAAAAAAATATCCCCGACCAAAGTCGGCCAAAAAAATCCTAGGTGACATCGTCCGAAAAATAGCATCAGCCGATGTTGGCTAAAAAACATCAATAGCTGAAGCTGGCCAAAAAACTCTGGACGTTATTGTCCAAAAAATAGCTTCGAACAAAGTTGGTCAAAAAATACCCTAACTAACATCGTCTGAAAAATAACATTGGTTGACGTCAGCTGAAAAACATCATCAACCAAAGTCAACCAAAAAAACTCTAGACAACATCGGCCAAAAAAATAGCCTAAACCAAAGTCGGCCAAAAAATAGTCCAAACCAAATGGATGAATTTAGATCCATCCATTTGTTTTTTTTTTTTTTGTAATGGATAGATTGAATGGATTTATTGTGGATGGATTGGATGGATATCAGATAAATGGATTCATTTGTCACCCCTACCTCAAAGGGTGTTAATTAAGAAATTATTTTATTTTTTAAAAAAGAAAAACTAGTTATTTCTCAACAAATGCTTTGTCAAAACATAAAATAGTAATACAAAATTATTTTCGTATGTTAATTCAAGGTTAAAATATCCACTTATCTCTACAAACAAACAAAATTATTTTTTGAATTATTTGAGAACTTTAAAATAAGTTCTAGACTATAAAAAATTATTAAGTATTTAATCAGTGCACTCCTTTTAAATCATTTTAATTGGATGATCTCATCATATTTGTTAAATCAATCACTTATTCACTAGTTGTTCAAGTTTTGTCAATTTAAATTTTTTCATTTTATTTGATTATTGTTACTAAGAACCAAAATGTCGTTTACCTAGTAATGCCAACTCACCTTCCTCAATGACCCTCACCACAACCTCTTTCTATGGGCAACGATTTGGTCAATGTTAGTGGTGTAGCAATAGATTTGAAGGATCTCGTACAAATCACAATGGTGGTCGTTGATCCGCAACTAGCCTAGCAAGACTGTGTTGATCACTGTTAGGAGGTGTTTCAAGGCCTCATATCTCGGGTTCGACTCATGCGCACTAATCGCAAACGAAAGCACCCTTTGCAACTCACATGCACTCAACAACTTGTTCATCGGTACAGCCACCACTCCACCCCACTTTGTTTCTATCGTTGTCATCCATGGCGATTCCAACTCTTCAAAATGGACCAAAAAGGACACAAGTTGTGAGAGGTTCACGTATTGAGAAACAAGGGTAGTTTCATGCTTTTTTGTCTATGTTGGGGCAAGGTCAATGTTATTATTTTCTCTTATTCCAGGGATAGGCTTTTGAAAAGAGTAATTGATTTTGTCCCTCAATTTTTTTCTTATAAGAGATAGGAATCGTACTTTTTTGAGTTGGAAAAAATTTTTTACTACGATAAAAAATATCATTTTACTCTTATTAAATCATTTAATGTGATAAACAATTAAAAATTTGGGAAAGTTTTATTAATACTAAACCTTCAAATTTTTAATTCCCAAGAAACATATATAAATATTCTCAAGAATAGTTATGACTATCCTTTTTTTGGTGGGTTAGGCTTAACATGCCTAGCTCATGCTTACCGCATTGAAATAGAGACTCTAAACTTGTTCTCTAGATTTCCACATGCTTAGGACGTCAATCACAAGCTTACCATGGGTGATCATAACTACATCTCATCATGCTTAACTTGCCCCTTGAACATGAACCTATAAACTAATCATGTTGAACACACATTCATATTGCTTAGAGTGGCCCCTTAAACATGAACCTAGAAGTTATGCACGTTGAGCATGCATCGACAGGCTAAGTATGAGCCCATGATCTGCAACTTGTGAGAATCACAAATCCTCACTCCAAAAAGTCATTCATGGCTTTCAATCAATCTCGAGCATCCAAAATATGCGTAAACTCTTCTATTACCCTTTTAACCAATTAATTTGCTCAATAAACTCCCCAATCAAATCTAATCATGAAAATTCGTTAAACTCCTTCCTTCGAGTTCAAAAGGGAGAAAAGGGAAAAAATACAAATCAAAGGAGTATAGGAGGACAAGGGGGAAGAACTCACCTCTAATGACACGTGAAGATGATGTCTCGATATTAGATCTTTATGTCTTTGCTCTGTCTCTTTCCTCTTTCTTTTCTTCTTTTCTCCTCCTTCTTTCTAACTTTTCTTTTCTTTCTTGTTTCTCTCTCTGGCTCTCCCTTACCTCATCTATAAAAATGTATGGGTTTGTCGGGCTTGGTGGGCCTCAACCTACCTTAGGCCTCGGCTCCTTATCTAGATTTTTTTATCTAGTCATTCCAAATAAAAAGGAAATTGTTATTAATAATGTCTAAGGATATCCTTTAACCATTAAACATAAGGAGTATTCCATAAAAAAAAGGTCTGCCTGTCATTTATCATTGATGTCCATGTTAAGTAAAAAAACATTTGTGTCATAAGATGAATCGGAACTCTTAATTATTATGATTAGATGCAAATAAATACTACTAATGTTAAAAGTTGTGTCTTATGAGTGTCTAAGGTATTAGACGACAGTAAGCTAAAGCTATGATCTGATACAACATTTAGGAGTGACATTTAATATTTCATTAAATATTTTGTTTCTGAGGTTCGTTTTGTAGACACATTCTTTTAGGATCTTTCGAAACCTATGAAGAATAAATGAAATTCAAGATCTGAAAGTCAATAGCTTCATCAAGAGACACATTTTGTCATGCAAACTTGCTTTGACCAAAGGGAAGTGATTTTTCTGCTGAACTGTTCTACCCAAAAGCCAATTAGAGTGGTTTCACTGCATGAAGAAAGGTGTGCATTTAATGCAAGAATGAAATGCTCCGAAGGCCATATGCATTAGACGAATGCTGCAGTGAAGAAATTCATATATTGTGAGACAACAAACACTTGAAGAAGAAGGCCTATAAATACCAAAAGTTTTGAATAAATAACACACGAACCTTATGCGCTTTCATTCATATTCTTTATGTATAAATTCTTGTAAATTTTAGAAAAACTCTCAAAACACCTTAAACATATTGAGAAAATAGACTAAGTGTTGAAATTGTATATTCGTTTATAAGACACTAAAAGAGTCAGTGCAAACACAACAACAAATCTTCCTAATTTGTGTAGAGCCAACAATGGCTTGGTAGGACAAAGAATAATGAGTTGTATCAAGCTTGAGGTTGAGCTTGGCTTGTAAGAGCTAAAAGTAGCCATGATAGAATACTTGTAACTTTTGAGAAGTTAGTGGAACTTGGTGGTTTGTCAAGAACTGAATGTAATCTTAGTGGTAGAGACGAACCAATATAATTCCATGTATGTGATATATGTTCATTTCTTTTCTTCTTTAAACTGACCTAAGGTTTGAATTTGATTTTGTTTTTGAAAAATCTTTTCTTTTACAAAATCTAATTTCATGTCTGAAAGTGTTTTAGTTAAAATTTGTTATTTGTCTTACAAAGTTCTTCTTCAAACAATTACTTTGTTCTTTCACAAAAAGACTTTAAAATTATCTAAACTCACAATTCAACTTCCCTTCTTATAATATTTTTCCTTTGCAATCCATGTATTGGGGGTGTTACAAAACACACCCCTAAAGTTATTTGCCCATGATGGAGATCCAACTAAACCACCCTAAAGATACTGTGCGACATTGGAGTTCCTATGACTAGGTCAAGACTAAGATGATGAAGAAAAAGTTTTGCAAGGCCAAATTATGCATATCATGGAAAGTTTAACTCAAAGTGGATTAGAGGTTATACCAAAATGGCTCACTTTTCTACAAGTTGATGAAGATTTGAGTCCAACTTAAAGACAACATGAAAAGCCCAAATTTACAAGTCAATAAGCATTCATGGACTAAAGTTTAATTAATTTTTTGCCTAAATAATTATTCCAAACCCCTTTTTCTTATTAACCATGGAATTTGAACTTATTTTTGTTTAAATAAGTTCAAAGTATTGTGATATTGTCTAGGTAAAGTTTTAGTGTTGTTAAACTTTCCAAACCACTATTATGGTTAATAGGTTAGTGCAAATTCTAGAAATAAAAGCTTAGTGGGAAGTAATTGCTAATGGGTAATTAGTGTTTATTACAAATGTTAGTAGGAATTCTATTGTACTTCAAAGTTTGTTTAGCTTAGCCTACAAATTTTGGAGATTAAAAAAATTGAATTTTTCTTCATTTGTGAAAGTTTTTCCTCTATTCTTGGGTTAATAACTTTAATTGTTAGTCCTACTGGCAGGACCCAGTTACGGTCACACATTCTTTGATAACTTTAATTCTATCGGTAGGTCATAATTAGAGTAAGTTTTTTCTACTTGCTAGTACCAATTTTCAAGGCGAACCTAAGTAAAATCCAATTATCCCCTTTCTAAAGATGTGTTATGTGGGAACTAAACTCAAGTTATTTCCCACAAGCTTAATGTACTACTTTAGACTCTAATTTAAGCAAAAAAAATAATACCATTTATGGTGTACTTAAATATTAACAAATCTAATTAATTTTATCCTATTTAATGATAACATTCCTTAGGATTATATTTTTTATTTATGATATAAAGTTCAAATGAATGGCATTTTAGAAGAAAAAAAATATTTTAATTGAGATTAATAAAATTAAATTATGTTAACTAACTTTCTTAATTAGTTTGAAATTATTTATTTTATCTATATTTAAATTTAGATAGTATATTGCTAACCAAGTGGTCCAGGGTTTAAACCCTGGTTGACCCTTAAGTATGAAATAAATCATGTTGGAGGGAAATACTCATCTTGTATATGCTCATAACATCCGACGAAAATTAGTTATCACTTAGGATAAAAACTAATTCATGCAATACCAAGCTCAGTCTCAACAATAACAAATTAGTTAGCAAGTATAGTTAGTGAGTGTGAGTTTGTTAGATTAGTTAGCTTTCTGTTGTAACTAACAAGCTTCCCTACCAAGCTTTCTTCTCACTTGTATATAAATACCATTGTTGTTATTCAATAAAGTTGAGTTGTTGATTTTGATCATTTATCATTTTCATTGCTCGTTTATTTCCTCTCATGGTCGCGCATACCTTCAACATGGTATCAGAGCTCTTCCTGTGAAGATCTCTGTTGTGCACTCGCTTTCCTTTTCGTTTTTCTTGCAACTTCATTCATTCGTCATAAGTGAAACAACACTTAGCAACACAGAAAGCTTTTTGTATCTGCATCCGAGCGAGAATCTAGCCATTGCTCTCGTCTCTCCAATTTTGGATTCAACCAACTATCATTCATGGAGCAGATCCATGATCACGGCGTTAAGTGCCAAGAACAAGGTAGAATTTGAAGATGGAAGCACATCGAAGCCATTGAAGACTGATAGAACGTATGGAGCATGGCGTCGATGTAACAACATGGTCATATCTTGGATCTTCCATTCAGTAGCCATTTCAATCAGGCAAAGCATCCTATGGATGGATAAAGCGGAAGAAATCTAGCACGATTTGAAGTCCAGATACTCGTAGGGAGATCTCTTGTGAATTTCTGATCTCCAACAAGAAGCATCATCGATGAAGCAAGGTGCACTCTCAGTTACCGAGTATTTCACCAGATTACGCATAATTTGGGATGAAATCGAGAATTTCAGGCCGGATCTGATCTGCTCCTGCACCGTTAAATGTTCTTGTTCAGCCTTCTCCATTATCGCACAGAGGAAGCTCGAGGATCGAGCTATGCAGTTTTTGGGTGGACTGGACGCACAGTATGCTAATGTTCGATCTCATGTGCTGCTCATGGATCCAATGCCTACAATTTCGAAGATATTTTCATATGAGGCTCAACAGGAACGGTAATTGCTAGGTAATACTTCTTTGAATCTCAATCTCGAATCCAAAGAGATTTCTATCAATGTTGTGAAAGCTGTTTGTGATTTCTGTGGACGAGTTGGCCACATGGAAAATGTTTGCTATAAGAAGCATGGCATGCCTTCTAGTTATGACGGAAAGAGCAAAAGCAACAATGTGAGGAATGGAAAAACCTGCACACATTGTGGCAAAAGCGGCCACACTGTTGATGTCTGTTACTAGAAACATGGGTTTCCACCTGGATACAGGACCTTCAATGGAAGAGCAACAGCAAGTAATGTAGTGGCAATGGATAGTAAAGCCACAGATGATCAAACTCAGCACCATGAGTCTCAAGACATGATTCGATTTTCTCCCGAGCAGTACAAAGCACTACTGGCTTTAATCCAACAGCCATCTTTTGGGAACACAGCTTTCATCCAATCATAGAACAAACAGGTTGCCTCCATTTCTTCATGCTCCACTGATACGAATCCAAACCCAGGTATTTCATCATCCTCCATAACTGAAACATCTACCTCCTAGATATTAGATTCAGGAGCTACAAACCATGTAACATGCTCATTAAACAACCTTCACTCCTAGAATCGTATCAGTCCAATCATGGTGAAGCTGCCAAATGGTCACCATGTTTATGCCACTCACTCGAGAGTGGTGTATCTTTCCACATCCATAACATTGCTTGATGTTCTTTACATACCTTCATTTACTTTCAACCTTATCTCTATCTCCAAGCTTGTGTCTACCACCAATTGCACACTAACTTTCTCTTCTACATCTTGTATCTTGTAAGATACGAACAATCGGATGAGGATCGGTACAGTTGAAGTGAGACATGGTCTCTACCAACTCACACCAGACCGCATAAATTCTCAAACCATATGTTCCACTATTATTCATCCTAAATGTAATATCATTCCTATAGATCTATGGCATTTTCGAATGGGTCATCCATCACCTGAAAGATTACAATGCATGCAATCCTATTATCCTATCTTATGAAATAATAAAAACTTTACATGTAATACATGCCACTATGCAAAACACAAAAGACTACCATTTAGTTCTAGCAATTCACATGCACTTCACAGTTTCGATCTCTTGCATATAGATATGTGGGGGCCATGTTCGAAATCTTCCATGCATGGTCATAGATATTTCTTAACAATTGTTGATGATTATTTGCGCTTCACATGGATTTATCTCATGCATACGAAAGCTGAAACTTGTCAAACTGTAATGAATTTTTATACATACATTGAAACACAATTCAATAGAAAGGTGAAAGCCATAAAGAGTGATAATGGGCCTGAGTTTCTCATGCATAATTTCTATGCATCAAAAGGAATTATACATCAAACTTCATGCATTGAAACACCCGAACAGAATGGCATTGTAGAGCGCAAACACCAGCATCTCCTTAATGTCACACGCGCTCTCCTTTTTCAAGCAAGCCTACCACCTAGTTTTTGGTGTTATGTCTTGCCTCATGCTACATACTTAATCAATTGCATTCCTACTCCTTTTTACAAAACATATCACCTTATGAAAAACTCCATGGCCACCCATGTGATATTTCTAACCTTCGAGTTTTTGGTTGCTTGTGTTATACTAACACTCTTAAAGCACATCGACAAAAGCTTGATCCCCGAGCGCATCCTTGCATCTTCATTGGCTTCAAATCACATACTAAGGGATATTTAGTTTATGATTTACACTTGCATAATATTACTTTCTCACGAAACATTATATTTTATGAGGATCACTTTCTATTTCTTAATAGTACACAAACTTCGGTACCCACTCACACTGCTCCAGCTCCGAAATCATTTTCCGGCAACCATCTCAACCCGATTCCTGAAACCACACCACCCCATCCCATGAACCAGACATTATCCGATCCTGATTCATCAGTTCACACTTCACACCCACAGCTTCACCGGTCTACACGCACAAGGCAAGCCTCGACATACCTCCAAGACTATCACCGTGATCTCACTTCACTCACTGCCAATGCCTTTACCACTGTTCGGTATCCTCTTAACTCAGTCTTGTCTTATTCTTGTCTTTCTCCCTCACATCTTCATTTTGTCATGTCTATATCGTCAACCACCGAACCTACCTCTTATGCTGAAGCTTCTCGTCATGACTACTGGATTAAGGCTATGCATGCTAAGCTATAGGCTCTACAACTGAATAACACTTGGACTCTTACCATTCTTCCTCCTCACAAAACTGCCATTGGTTGTCGTTGGGTATATAAAATCAAGCACCGCGCTGATGGGTCTATAGAAAGATACAAGGCACATTTAGTCACGAAAGGATACACTTAAACAGAGGGTTTTGGATTATCTCGATACCTTCTCGCCAGTTGCAAACCTCACCACCATTCATCTCCTTTTCTAGCTTTGGTTGCTTTCCATCAATGGCATCTGCGACAACTTGATGTGAATAACGCCTTCCTTCACGGTGAGCTTAATGAAGAGGTTTACATGCATGTCCTTCCTGGACTTCTAGTCACAAGCCCGAACCAGGTTTGTCGTCTTCAACGATCTCTATATGGGCTCAAACAGGCTAGTCGACAATGGTTCACCCGGTTATCGACCTTCCTTGCTTCTCATGATTTTCAGCAATCACCAGCAGATCACTCTCTCTTTCTACGCTTCAATGCTAACATTACTACGCCTATTTTTCTATGTTGATGATATCATTGTGACAGGTAATAGTATTACTGAAATTCAAACCATCACTGCTCTGCTTGATCAAACATTCAAGATTAAGGACCTTGGCAACTTGAAATTTTTCCTTGGGCTCGAAATTGCTCGATCTGCTCGCGGCATCCACTTATGTCAACGCAAGTGCGTTCTTGATATTATTGCTGACTCAGGCATGCTTGGTTGTCGTCCAGCTTCAACCCTCGTGGATTATTCCACTAGGTTACAGGCTTCCTCGGGCACCCCATTATCCGGTGTATCTTCATCCTCCTATCGTTGCCTGGTCGGACGTCTTATTTACCTCACCAATACGTGCCCCGACATTGCCTTCGCCGTCCAGCAACTTATCAGTACATGTCCACTCTGACAACCACTCATCATCAGGCAATTTTTCATGTGTTACATTATCTTAAAGGATCACCAGGCTCGGGTCTCTTCTTCGCTGCTCATGGCACTCCTCAACTTCATGCTTTCAGTGACTCGGACTGGGCTAGGTGTCGTGATACTAGACGTTCCATCACCGGCTTCTCCGTTTACTTCGGTTCTTCACTGATTTCTTGGCCCTCAAAGAAACAATCCACCATATCCCGTAGTTCTTCAGAAGCCGAGTATTGGGCCTTAGCTTCCACTACCTGTGAACTGCAATGGCTCACGTTTCTTCTTCAGGATTTCCGTGTGTCCTTCATTCAACCAGCTACTCTTTATTGCGATAATCAGTCCACCATTCAAATCGCTTCTAATCCTGTCTTCCACGAACGCACCAAACACATAGAAATCGACTGTCATATCGTGCGGCACAAGGTTAACGCCGGCCTCATCAAGCTCCTTCCCATCTCTTCTTCCATGCGACTTGATAAAAAAATAAAAAACTAAAAATATGTTTAAATAGTTTTAATTTTCTTCTTTAAATAAATATTATACTACTGAGGTTCTTCCTTATTCTATTACTTGTATTCGTGCATTCTCACATCTTCCTATACGCCCATTCTTTAAAAATTAATTTATAAAATAATTTTTAAAACTATAAACAAAAACACATTTCCAGAACATATGCAGTGCATGAATTTTATAGAAAACAAATTTTTTTTAGTAATACTCATACTAAGATCTAAGATCTTTACGGTATCATCCAATTGGTAATTTATTGATAAATAAGTTTAATATTTATGTGTTGACTGATTGTATAAAAATTTTACATTATCAATATATAATTATTTTTTTTCTCTTGATAAATATAGTCATCAAACTTTAGAAAACATATAGATTTAATTTCTTTCAACTTTAGAAAAACATGATAAACTCTTAATGAGAAAATACACTTGAAATCAAACTTTTTAATGTTTATGCACTGATTAAATGATTATTTAAATGTAAAACTTTTTACACAACAGTACATATTCTTTTTTTCTCTTGATAAATATCGTCATCAAACTTGAGAAAACATATAGATTTAATTTCTTTGAACTTTAAAATAACATAATAAACTCTTGAAAGTAATGAGAAAATCCACTTGAAATCCAAAATCCAAATACCTTAATATGAAAACATAAAAGCTTAACGTTTAAACAAAAATATAAGACTACACTTTTTCTCATGAAAGAATAACCTAGTTTTAAGAATGACTTAAAACACACTAAACTCGGCCTAATAGTGATAGCTTGTATAGCAATGTCCAAGCTTCAATCTTTGTTGTCACAATTATACACAAAAATAAAAATAAGAATGACCTTGTTTCGCTACCAACACTAATATAAAATACATTGCTCAGAAGAATAGATGAAGCAAAATGGTGAACAATATATCTCACTTTCAATCCATCCACTGCGTATAATGACGGCCAATAAATGTGCCAAACGCTCAAAATCATACACAATGCAAAAACCCCACCACTGCCCTTACGTTAACTATAAACGAAACTGCGTTTACATAACGGTATATCTTTTCTATGTAAATTCAAACTGAAACAAGCTCAATGTGAGGGCGAATATTTTTCAATCTTCATTGGTGAATAGAATAATTTAATCCCACGATTAAACTGCCCTTGGAAAAAGAGAATTTTCATTATACTAAAATCATTGACATGTTACTACTAACTACTAATAACCAAGCTTCCGTTTCTTTAACTTTGCCATTTTTCTTCTCCTCTCTCTTTCCTCTTCCTCCTCGATTAACCTAAGTTGCTCCTCGTCCTCCTTTTTAGCAATCATTTCACTGCATGTGTATAACAAAAAAAAATCATCGACAACCCAAAAAACTACTTAATATAAAAAGCGTCATTCAGAAATCATATGATTAAATGGCAGTAGGATTTATAACACAATCATGTAGTCAGGGAAATGGAAGGGAAACCAAAGTATTGATGCATGCAACTACTATTATGGGAAGAAAAAGTAAAGGGAAAGAGGTAAGGATGAGCATCAATAAGTGCCAGGAAAGGCCAACTTTTGAGCGCAAAATGAGGAAAAGAAAGACTTTGCTTTAGCAGAGAGATCAACTTAATTAACAAGTAAAAGCAAGACAGAATAAATCAAAAGTGGCATTTAATTTTAATCTGAGAAACAAACCTCCTCTTTTCTTCCCTCAAGATTTCATCAAAGCCTGCCTCCATATCGTCGACGTCATCATCATCAACAAATTTATTAGGGTTGTAACTGCAAATGGACCAACAAATGATTATTAAAAGTTCTAAATAATCATTAATGTATGAAATTGAGACAATCTAAATAGTTCTAAATATTCCAAGTTCCAAAAATTTTCTTTCTCTCCAAAAAACAAAACAAAGAACACATTCTATAAAATTCAATGTTATCTGCATATTAGTTAGAAAAACAAAAACTTACTTAAACATATTTCTGATCATGTTCCTGACATCCACTTCGTCCTCCTCATCATCAAAGGGTCGTTTAGCAGCCTTAGGCTTGGGACGACGATCTTGCGAAGCAGTATGCACTGAATTTTGTTTAAGTGGCCTATTTATCTGGCAAAACGAGTGAGCAATTTAAATATATATTTTAAAGAAGCTAAAGGTATAAATCCATAAATGTAAGGGATCCATGACTAAGTGAACAAAATTATATAGCCCCACACCTGTGGTTTTGATGATGCCACTGGTTGTTTTGGTGCCATTTTAGGTCTATATAGTTCTCGTATGTCTTTTCTTTGTTCCACACTCTGCTTTTGAATTCTTTGTTCAACACTCTGCTTTTGAATTCTTTGTTCAACACTCTGCTTTGGAAATCTTTGTTCAACACTCTGCTTTGGAATTCTTTGTTCAACACTGTGCTTCGAAATTCTTTGTTCTACAATCTGTTTTGGAATGGATGGATGATTCTTCGAAGGGAGTGATTTCTGCATACCATTCACTGGGTTTTTTATAGCAGGTGTTGAAGACTTATTCCCAGTGGTACCAACAGAAATCTTTGAAGGCAAGCCTTTTGGCCCAACAGGCCGGCCTGGTCCATTACCACTGTTGTTACCAGGCTGTTTCCTAGAATCTGCTGATGCCATACTAGGTTTACTGGTTGAACTGGTCCTGTAACTGGATCCTGATTTAGGAGGCAAATGGCCAGCTGCAGAACCTACATTCCGTTCCTCATGACTGGCACGAACATGCTTGCCACCATTGCTCAAAGGCAGTTTATTCCTTGCTGGAACTTGAGCTGGTCGTCCCTCTTCAACATCAGCAAAAATCCTGTATAAGTTTCCTTAATTACAATAACATGCTTTAATCCAACATTCAACACCATATACACACATCACCAAGTGCAATATACCAGAATTTCGTATAGGCATATTCTGAGATGGGGGGGCTTTAGAAGGAGCTGGAAGTTCCGCATCATCAGATAAAAGAAATGAGTAATCTCTAGTATTCTTGATTTTCTGGGCTTTAACTTTCATCTGTATGAATATGAAAAAAATCAATTAGAGCAGAGGTTAAGCTACAACGTGACATGAAAAACTTAACACAGATAGCCACAAGACCTCGCTGACTTTGGGTGCCAGATTATGAGATGAAGACTTTGATCCTCCACTAGGTACTTTATTCTGGTTCTTCTTCTGCAGACAATATCATTATGAGGAAACAAGATTCAATAAAATACTCCAGGGAGAAAATACATTATATATCACCCAACTGCTGCATATTCTCAGTGCTTAAGCAAAAGTAATTGTGTGATGTTAAGAATTATAGTTTTAGGGTAGAAGGAAAAGAGAGAATGATAGCTAAGAATAGTAACAGTAAATTATTTGACTGGCTGTAATGCGTTACAATACCCTAACCAAATACTCCCATTTATACTAAAAATTATGTCAACTTTACTTGTACAAGCCTAAATCCATTTACAATAAGACTAATAACCTAATTAAATTATGGAGCAATAAAGTATACAGAAGATATAAAATAACCAGGAAACAACTCCTAAGTTTCTCCAATTAGATGACTAATAGATTCCACAAAAGGTTCTGAAAGTATAAGACAATCTAATTATATTCTAACACTCCCCCTCAAGCTAAATCTTACTAAGCTTTATTTAGAATTATAATTACAAGTATTAAAACCCAAAAACATAAGACAAATGGCATGTCATTTAAACAAGAAGCACAAAGAATAGAAGAGAAGCTTTGCTAAAACATCCAAAGATAGAGAGAAGCAAATGCTAGACCATTTAATGTTCAAGAAGAAAAGAATTTGGGACACCCCTGCACCAAATGTAACACTCCACTCTGATATCATGTTAAGATTTATAGGTTTAGCCACACTTTGGAGCATTTGGTGGAGTGAAAAATGTGTAATTGGCATGCCCTAAGGATCGCAAGAGCACATGGTGGATCTATGGGTGTGGTTCAATGACCTAGTGCCCTGGCCCATATCCAATGCCTTAAATATGGAAGGGTGTGGTATCTGATGCAGGGTGCTATAAGAAGAAAAGAACTTGGCACACCGCTGCACCAAATGTAACACTCCACTCTGATATCATGTTAAGAATTATAGGTTTAGCCAAACTTTGGAGAATTTGGTGGAGTGAAAAATGTGTAATTGGCAAGGCCTGCCTCTTATCGATTTTGAGTACTTTTGAGTTTTGATCATCTAGAATGCATTGCATGTCTTAGAAATTATTTGTTTCATTATGTTTGGAGTAGCAGTCACTCTGATCTGCTATACTACTACAGCATTTTGGGGATGCTTCATGTTGTTTTCCAGATTTTACTTTAGTCACACTACATGAATTATTGCCAAAGAAGCTTCCAAAGTCACAATAAGAAGAAAAGCATTAGGAGCTTGACATTAAAGTAAAATATTACTACAATAATAAATCCAACACATCAAACACCAGACTTTATTTAGGTATTCCTCCACTCAAAAGATAGCAGGCAAAACAGGAAAAGGAATCATGTGATATATTTAAAACAATAAACAGCTCAAGTTCCTTATGCAACTTCTTTTATTACTTTATAACCTTTATTTTAATTTCTTTTCACATTGCTAAATGGGAAATAAGATGCCAACTGCTACAAGATTCCAAATAGTAAGTTTAAAATGTTTAAGATCACTTCAAAAAATAAAGGAATTGATGTAATGGGACATAATGAAAGATCAATAATATTATACAGAACTTAATACAAAAAAGTTATAAAGGAACACCAAAACAGAAATTCTGAAGACTTACAATGCGATGTGGGTCAGAAAACCTAGATGCCAAATGCTGATTTTCTAGCAATGACTTGCTCTCCTGAATTACTCTCTGTGCAATAACTGGTTGAGATGGACCAAAAAAGGAACCATAACTGCAATTGAAGATTGATACAATATTTTCAGTATTCCTGTTGGCAAATTTCAACTTACCAAGACAGCATGTCAAGCATCAAAATACATAAATGAAGAGCACAAAGCATGTATAATAAATATCACCCAAACAAGCCAAAAATAAATAGTAACAAAATCTTGAGCCCCAAAATCACAAATTGCACAAACGAAATAAAAGATATCTTAAAAACCAAACAGAAATTAAATAATACGCAAAACTAAACTCAAAGCTATTTCACAAAGAAATGATTATACACAATCAATATAAAAAGTAAAATGCTCAGTTAAAAGAACAAACTAATGGATTGCGTGTAATCAACTGAGCATCTTACTTTTTATAAGGTAATGAAAACATCTATCCAGCTGTAGGGAAGAGCAAAAAATTGTTAAGCAGCAACTAGCCTCCAAACAGACAAAAAGCAACCTTCCAGGTGTGGAATAAAAATTCATCAAATAAGATCATGTTAATGAGATTATAGCCTATTTTGATTCCATATAGATGTCCATGATAAACAAGATACTTTATCAGATTGATGCCGTCATGCCCCAAAGGGCAATGTTAAAGAGAGAGAAGGTACAATTGAACTTACTAAAAGAAAACAAATTTGGATTCTCAAACCAAAGCCCCAATCAAAATAGGATATGTTGGCTCGAGACTTCCTCAAAGCACTCATGCAACAAAAAGTTGTTGTGGAAAAGATGGTTGCAAGACTCACTTATCATAAGGAAGCTTATTCTTGCTTCGATCGGTTGAATCCCGGCGCGAAGTACCACTACCACTACTCTCCTTCTTCATCTGCTTTCTAATGGATTCTTTCAACTTCTGCCTCAACTCAAGGTACTCCATTTCTTCTTTTGAAGGCTTCCTAGGCGCCTCTTCCTCTTCTTCATACTCTTCCTCAGCCTCCTCTTCATACTCATCTTCATCCTCATAATAATCATCGTAACCCTATGGTTCCATCAAATAGGGAATTATCATGAGGCAAAAATGCTCCATAAAACTCAAACAGCAAAAGGAAAGGCAACAATAAACAAAGAGCAGTAAAAGGTGAAATATAGACTTAAACCCTAAAAAGTAAAGAATGCTTACATCTCCTTCATCGCCATAGCCCCGCATTGTGGTTTCAATAACAACAACAGAATCACCGATCGCAACGAATATTTCCTTGAAAGATCGTTCTGTTGGTGCCAATTACACAAAGAACGCGAATTAGATTAGAAACAAGAAAATTACCCAATCCAATAGGACGGAGAGACAAAAAAATAAATAAAATCTGCTCTGGAAAACTAAAATTAGGGTTACGAGAAGCACAATTCGCCAGAATGGGAAAACAAACCAAAAACTATAAATTTAGATCATTGATTGTTCCCGAATGCACAAAAATTGAGAAATTGAAGGAATTATGCAACTAGAAAACCCTAAAACTGAATCGGCGGACATGACATCGAGCGAATAGCAAAACGAAAGCATTACAAGATAGAAGCTATGGAAGAAAGGAAAATTGCGAGAGAGGAAATGGAGAGAGAGAACTTACAATGAATGATCGATTCACAGCGCAAATCGTTGAATGGAGAAACCGGAATGAAAGAAAGGGATTTGGAACTGCAAGAGTAGCTCCTTTTATTGTGTTCGTCGGGTTGCAGTATTTTTTTTTTTATTTTTTTATTGGTGATTTAATAAAAGATTGCAAAAATTTCTTTACAGTGAGTGACCCAATCTTATCGTATATTATTTCCGACACCTTCAAGTGATGGTTCTGGAACTATATACCCAAAACCCATTAGTTATTACCCACCCGACCCGGATCCCTTTACGGTGAGGTGTATTTGCACCCACATGCTGTGGCCAGGCCTGTCCAACAACGGGAATAATATACCTAAGCATACTTATTCAACTCTCCTTAGAATCCTAAATAAATTAAGAATTGATCTATTTAACAGAAAAATTCTTATTTAATTTTTATCATGTAAAATTCTCTTAAATCGGTGACCATCATATATTTTAAATGAGATTAACCTCTAATCTAATAGATTAAAAAATATTTATAATTTCTTATGCAAGACAAAAAAAAAACTCAGCCCAATCAATTAGCCCGATCGAACCCATGGATGAGCCAACTCACCTATTGGATCGTGTGTACATGCAGACCATTGACACAGGTCACTGATTCGCTACCAAATCATACTAAATATCATATCATAATCTTATTTATGTGAACTCAACGGTTATTACAATAAGTACATCAATTTTTTGAGTTATTTTATATATCATTTAACTTGTGGAGTGATAAAGTGAAAGAAATAAAAAGAATTACAATACATTCATGTTTAATGACGTTTATATATTTTTTAGAAAAATAATAAGTAAAAAATGAATAAATAAATTATCATTTAATTAATTCAATATACTGAATTTTATTATTCTCATGTTATTTTTCAATAAATAACATGAAAAGGTTCTAGTGAGTAGCACTTTATAACGTGTATTTAATGGAAAAAATTAATTCAATTTTCTTTTATATTTTTAATATTATATTTTTAAGAATTAATAAATCAGAAAATTAAATAGAACATTTATATAGAAATATAATAAATTTAATATACATTTTATTTATGTTTAATAACTAAATGTGAGAACTAAAAAAATTTAAACATATAATTTTAAATAGTGATAGCCTATATTGATTTTATATTAAAAAGTTGCATGCATATAATTTAATTTTTAAAATTTTCCAATTTCAAGTGAAATCAGAATTTCTATATTAACTTAATCAATGGATTTATTTATGTTTAATAACTAAACTAGTCTGCAATCCGTGCATACGCACGGGTCGCTTGGTTAACGCAATTTCAAAGCTTAATATTCATCCAAATTTAAGCAAAGATTGAAGATTAAATACATAGATGAATAATATTCATAGGAATCCAATTGTTCAAATAACAAAATTAACAAAGCAACCCGTGCGTACGCACGGGTCGTTTGGTAAGCGCTATTGCAAAGGTTAATATGCATATAAATTTAACCAAAGATTGCAAAGTTTAATGTACATATAAGATTAAATACATAGATTGAACCATGAAGCATGATAAAGCTTAATATTCATAACAAAACAATTGTTCAGACAACAAAATTAACAAAACATCTGGGGCAAAATTCACAAAATACAAAACAAAGTTTAATCGGTATCGCTATCACCCCAGTCCTTTTGTCTTCTAATTACAATTTCCCAAATTTTTTTATGGCGCTGATAATAGAATGACACTTCATCTCCATGATCGAAGTCGCTCTCGATGAGAAAGTCATACCATGGTTGAAGAACGCTCTTATCACCAATGTCAGCATAATTTATTTTCTGCACTTGTTAAAAAAATTAAAATTTAGGGGTAAAAATACTGAATCTAAGTACCCGTGAATTTGTTTAAAAGCATTCAATCTAGACAACATAATATTTACATAAACCACCAAGAACAAAAAGGTGTCCTAGTAGAATACACAGCTTTGTATTCTTATTCTTAACTTCATGAATACATTATGCATGTCTCAGCAGAAAGAAGAGTCCAATAATTATCAAAGAGTATACTTTTGATTCACTCTCACAGTTTTCTGACAATATTATCTAGATAAGTATTTGCAAGCCACCAAAAATCATATCAAAATCGGAATGCACCCATGAATCTTTTTACATTGTAGTGATAATATTTCCAATGATAATACATTTAGACCTGTGCTTGTTTAAAACTTTATCTGTTACCATTTGATGCATCAGAAAATTAACTTAAGAAAACCAACCAAAAGCTCAGAACTAAAAAAAAAATATTATCTGCAATGTAAAAATCGATACACTTTACTTACAGTAATATGAGTAATTATTTTTTAGTGTCTCTTTTTAAAAAACTTAACTCACAATTAACCAATCAACTTTAATAATCTAAAATCCTCAAGAACGGGCAAATTCTCAAAAATGTTTTTTTTAAAAAAACTAAAACAGTTACCAATCCTCCAATCCCTTTGATTATCTCAAGAACGGGCAAATACCCCAAAGTTACAAAAATAAAATAAAATCAAAACAGTCGGAGCCTAACCATTCCATGAAAAGCAAAGCATAATATATTAACTAACCATGTACTAATCAATAATATACTTGAATGCAAACCACATTCAAGTATTTCACAATGTCTTTTGCTTTTTCACTATATTATAGGCCAAAACTTACCTTGTTAACAAACTAAAGCCATGCCTACCGGATTCTGCAAAAATCAACAATTTACAAATAATGAATTAGAATGTCCATTAAAACTCAAAATTAATCAAACCTTTGGACTTGATTGTGATTTGTGAGTGAACTAAGTAGATTGAGAAAATAGGCCATTGGTGCTTGTATATGTGTGACAAAAAAAAGTAAAACATTAAAAAGGATATATAATAAGTTGGCAAATTAATAAAATAAAAATAAACACACTTGCTAAAGTTAACTCAACAACACATAATAATAATAATAATAATAATAATAATAATAATAATAATAATAATAATAATAATATGACTAATAACATCAATCTATTTTTTAAATGTCATATGAATCTAATTATTATCACAAAACTTGATTTAGAAGACAAATTTGAATCACAGGATGAAAGTCATTATTCTATTATGTGCATTCACACGGAGATATCAAAATGAACATTTTCAACAGAATATACAATCAAAACTTGAAAGTATACAACAGCTTACTCCGCCAAAGCAATGACCATGATTGTTGCAGCTTCCATGACCCATGAAAGATGATTCCACATAAATCCTAAAAACTTCAAAACCTTGGTCTCCTGCAAAATTCATACAAAAGCTTAGCAGAGAAACTAAATCTGGAAGTAGAAACCAATAATAAACAATATAAATAGCAGCATACTTCTCGAGGCTCCAATAATTGTGTCCTCAGTTTTGCTATTTTTGCCTTGAGTTGATAATAATAATAATAATAATTACAACAACAAGAACAATAAGGCAAATAATATCAACAAAAGGCAAGAATATTGACCAATGTAGATCGAAGCATTAAAGATTTTACACCAGAAAAGGGAAAACCATCTCGGTCCTTTAACAAATGGGAATGGAAGCTCCTGAAATTACCCTCAGAACCCGACCAAGCAAAAACAAGAATCCGAAGAAGCAGAAAAATAAAAAAAGAATCCGAAGAAGCAAAATGCTTTTCTTTAAACTTGGACGAAGCAACCAGAAAGCTTAATAAAACATAAATCTAGGAGCTTCTACCTATGTATTAAAACAAAAAGATAAAATTAAAACTCATGGAGAGTTTACTAAGGAAGGACATAGGTTCAAACTTAAAACCTTTTTGAGCTTTGTAATCTTTAGATAAACCATTTCCAACCTGCAATCACAAAGAAATGGTAAATCATTTCCTTACAGCTTCAAATTTAAAAGAATAAGCTTGGAGAAAAATAAAACCTTAGTACCAAAACAGATTTATAGTCAAATTGGGACACAAAGGCGCTGAATACCAAATACAAATTGTTACTACTTTGTAATGTAATTTATAAAAGAAGCATTAGTTGATGACTTCAATTTCCCAGTGATATTATGCAGAATGATATTATGTAGGGTACATATATCAGATGAAATGTATAGCATGTACCTTTTCTGAATGACTTTTTACTACTTTTTTACCACGGTAAAAAGCTAGTGAGGGTGTGCCTTTGGCATTATGTTTTTAGCCTGTCCATCTCTGCCTCTTTTTCCTTTTGTGTTGAGCCATACAGTGTTCAGAAAAGCCATTTATGCTTATTATATAGATGAAAATAGCAATGTCCATCTAATAATCCAATATTTCCCATTCTACATATTAGTACCATCAATGCTACACATTGTCTAACATGTTCTTTATTATTGGTTAAATTTTAATAAAAATTATAAATTCATGAGTGAAGTTTATTAAATAAGAAGTGAGACCTATATTTTTTTTGCAATTTTCAATAAATTCCAGTTAATAATAGAGAATGTGCTCAAAAGAGTGTGTTGCTGACATTTTTCTTAATATCATTATACATGCTATTTTTTAGCAATTATCTCTAATACACTAAATATATGCTGACACACTTGAGTGAAGCCATAGGCAGGATCAGGATGGAATGTAGAAAATGCTAGTCATTTCTAGAGAAACATTTTGGAAAATGGAAGAGTACCTTTACCTTCAATTTTGATTGAAGACGCGTTCTTTCCACCCCTTTTGCGTTAGATTTTTCTTCTATTTTTCTTGAAGACTGATTAAGAAACAAAAGGTAAAAAAGAATAACTTAGTCAATTAAACTCTAATAATCTAATGAATATTCTTCGTATTACAAGCACTAAAATGTAATAGGCAAACATCAAGAGTTAGTCCAACCTCTTTCCCTTTCTCTGCTCTATGTCAGGTTTTGGGCCCATAGTAGTTCATAGAGCATTTCCACTTTTATCCACATTTTCAACCTTAGTTGGCCTATTCAAAAATAACTTCTAGAGGGTCATATACAAAAAAATTCAACTTAAGGAGAAATTTCAATTAAAATTAGAAGAGATGTTGTTAGAAAAACTCGCAAGTTATAAAGTATATTTGAATCACTTTGTATAACAATAACTTCCTACATTTCCTCCTGTATTCTACATTTATCTATAGTTTCCTTGGTTAGAATTCTCCTAAAGAAAGCTACCAACAAAAACATGATCTCATCATATGGTAAATTGATCATCTTAAGCACACTAATACAATGAAAGACATAAAGAGAAAAGAACTATGAAAACTACATAACGGAAATGAAACTTGTGTAATGAAAACACATTATCAGTGCAGATTTAAAAATTTACCAAAAATAATAAATCTGAGACAGGTAATATATCAACCAAGAAAAGAAAAGAGACATATTATTGAAAAAGTAAAGCATGCATAGTTCCATTGTTAAATACCATATCAGGCAACCAAGTTCAAAGTCACAACCCGAAAAAATAACTATTAGTTAAGAAAAAAACATGCATAAAAATAAACAAAATTAGAACCTTGCAAATAGGAACAAATAGTAAAGAAACAAACATGCATAACAACAAAAGGGAAAAAAAACTTGCCTGTTGGATGCTTCTCTGTCGATAGCCCGGGAAAATAAAAAGGAACCAAAAACAAAGTTGAAAGATCAGTAAGAAAAAATAACTATTATTAAGAAAAAAACATGCATAACAACAAACAAAATTAAAGCCTTGCAAATAGAAACAAATAGTAATGAAACAAACATGCATAACAGCAAAAGGGGAAAAGACTTGCCTACTGGATGCTTCTTCATCGATAGCCCCGGAAAATAAAAAGGAACCAAAAACAGAGTTGAAAAATCAGTAAGAAAAAATAACTATTATTAAGAAGAAAACATGCATAACAACAAACAAAATTAAAACCTTGCAAATAGAGACAAATAGTACCGAAACAAACATGCACAACAACAAAAGGGAAAAAACTTGTCTGCAGGATGCTTCTTCCTCGATAGCCTGATACACGGGAAGATAAAAAAGGAACCAAAAACAAAGTGAAAAAATTAGTAAGAAACTAGAAACACGAAACAAAGAACTATAAATCACCAAGTAAACATGCATAACAGAAAGAAAAGTAAAACCTTGACCCGGGAAAAAAAATGCACAACAACAAAAGTAAAACCTTTATTCGTGTGACGAACAAAAATTGGAAAACTCGGCAGAAAACAAAAGCATAAACTAGAATTCACACGACACGTATCATTATTTTTTCATAAATATCTGTTGAGTCATGTACCACCGTGTATATTTGGGTAGTATAGTGTATTTCTGTTAAGTTCCTCTTAGGATTGAAATATTTAATGGATTATACTTATAAACGATAAAATGATTATATACAGTAAAATCCTTTCTCTAAATATTTAATATGATTATATATTTAAGATTTAAATTTAAAGACATGTAATTAAATTAAAATTACTTTATCTAACTTAATCAACATGTTTGATAGTATATGAGGAAAGCGTGTATTACCACCTATACACACCAAGAACATCAAAGAAAAATTCCAATGTTCACTCCCGTCATTACAGCATAAATTAGGACATTCAACTAGAGCCTACATAATAATAATAATAATAATAATAATAATAATAATAATAATAATAATAATAATATCATTAAAGAAAGAGACAAAATTAAATAGGCATAGAATACATCTGCAAAAAGAAGAAAATAGACTAATTTAAAATTATAAATTTATTTACAATATTATCCCAAATTAAGTGTTTGACATTGTGAATTAATCATAATGATGAGTTGTGTTTCTAATAGAAAATATCTTGTGGGTTTGTCTTTCATAGTGAATGAAATAGTTGTCAATGGTGCTATGGTGCTGCCAACAAATATGCATGATAGCAAAAAATAATAATTAAGAGATAGAAAATATCAGTGTTAACTCCTATCATCACAACATAAAAAAGGACCTTCAGTTAAAGTCTACATAATCTATAATAATAATAATAATAGCGAAACAAACATGCATGACATAGAAAATATCAGTGTTAACTCTTGGCATCACAACATAAAAAAGAGTCTTCAACTAGAGCCTACATAATAATAATAATAATAATAATAATAATAATAACAACAACAACAACAACAACAATAAAATTAAATAGAATTCTAAAGCAATACTTAGGACAACCTTGAAGAAAGAATGCCAAAGAAAACAAAAAATGAAATGCCCTGGGCTACACACGTGCTACAATGGACGGAACAAAGGATCGCGATCCCATGAGGGTGAGCTAACTCCAAAAATCCGTCCTCAATTCGGATTAATAATAATAATAATAATAATAAAGTAAACATGCATGACAACAAAAAAAAACTAAGAGATAGGAAATATCAGTGTTAACTTTTGTCATCACAACATAAAAAAGGGCCTTCAGCTAGAGCCTACATAATAATAATAATAATAATAATAATAATAATAATAATAATAATAATAACAATGAAATATAATAGATTGCACAAGCAACCAGGCCTCTCTTAGTTTTAATTATATATATAAATATATAAATTTATCAGGATTAAAAAATTCTGACAGTTTAGCCTTAAGTTAGCCACCGTGGCATTGTAATTTCATATATGGGAATTCGTTTGATTATTTAGAGCTGCTTGTGACACATAAAATTAAATAAAAAAGAAACTAATACATTCAAGTCTTAGTATCATTTCTAAAAAAAGTTAACTAATATGGTAGCACACACACAAGTAGTCTTGACCTTTCTTTAATTTTTTGTATTTTAGGTAATGATTCATTAATGATAAGCTTTGAGCCCTGCCATGTGTTAGTTATTGTAATTGGGTAAAGTACTGTGAATTTAATAATAGGAAATAAGTTAACTTATGTCATATGAAAAACTAATCAAAAGTAAAAAACTTTGTGCCTCTTTGATGCGAGTGAATACACAATGGCAAATGAGATACACGTGAAGAATGGTATGTTTAGTAAACATACATGAGCTTATTTGTACCTCTATTTTCTATGTTTTAACATATTGGCAAATGAGTTGATCCTGTGCTTGTTTCTACTTGTATCAAATATGGTTTCAACTTTCAAACACACAACTCTTCATGCATGGCTTTCATTCCTTACGAAAAGAAAAAAAAATTGTAATAACATTTGCACACTTTACTTTCATTTATTACAAAAATAATATACAACCTCACTCATATACTTTCAAATCCTAAGCTACCTTAGAGCTCAAATGGCTCTATGCAGGGTAATTCCTTCTTTCTTTACACTACAATTGTTCACCACTCCCCCACACAATAACAGGGGACTAAGAAGAAATTGTGAGGGACTCAGAAACAGCGAGTGGTATCAGTGTGCTACCACATTGGTCACCTTTCAATTGTGTAGTGAACCCTTTGGGTTTTGCATGTCGATACTCTCATAAGCAGCTGTAGAGTGAGGAGAGGAAGTGCGTGACTTTTATCAAAGAATTTGCATGAAATTAAGAATGAGTCGATCATGCTTTGATATATAGATGCAATAGGATGAGAGAAACCGTGTGTCATGTCAACGTGCCAATTCCAACAACTGGGCAAGAAAAGTAGATAAAGATGAAAAAGTAAAGTGTAGTAATCATACCTTTATTATTGAAATGTCATGTATGTCTGTCATTTGTAACATATAAGCGAAAGAAAAACATGATAAAAATGACAGAAAATGAAAGAAAAAAAGAGTTACCTTTTGTTGATATTGCACCTCCAGTTGCACATCCACTCAACAAAGCAACAATTTATTTTCTGCACTTGTTTTAAAAAAATTGAAATTTAGGGATAAACACTTGTTTCAAAACAAACTAAGAAACTATAGAAGAACAAAACCTACATAATAATAATAATAATAATATATCAGCCAAGAAAAAGAAAAGAGAATAGATGTTTCAAGCTTTTATCTACTGACCATTCCAAACAAAAACACCATTAAAGCGTTAAATTCCACACACAAGTTACGCTTTGAAATGTATTTTACTTTTTCTATTATGCCACATTTATTTATTTTTTTTCCATTATCTTATGCTTATTAGTTACTCTGAAAAGAATTAGTAATTTGAATGGTGGTTTAGAATCAAAGCTTCAAATTTACATACTAGCTGGAAATGGTGCAAATGATTTAGCACAGCTTGCTTTTATAAGCTCCAAATTTTCAGAAATAACTATGGAACCAGTAGAGCCCAATCTGGCCATTAGAACCCTGTTCAAACAAACAAATTAATAATCACTCCCAAAAAGATTAATAACACCATTTACCCTTAAAAGCAAAAAGAGAGGCCAATTCTGAATGCATTGGAAAAGATAAAAGTAATGCATGTGAATCTACTTGAAGAAATGGGTTGTAAATTAAGAATATTTTGCTTCTTAATTTCTCCTATAAAATTAAAATGTACCAAAAACATGAATTCAAACACAAATTTAGAAAAACAATAAAATAAGAGATTAATGTTGCAAATGGAATATTCGTACAGCACTGTTAAAACAACTATTTAAATTGTTGCCAAAATTAGGAACAAAACTAAAAGCTCTGCGTTTCCTGCCTGCACCGCCAAGTTTGTCCTGTTTTTTACGACTTGGAAGCAACTTATGCTTTCTTAGCCTTCTTCTCATTCTTTGTTTTCTTGATCCTCTCCTTAATTTCACTGCACCACATCATAGATTCCGATAAATATGTAATAAGTAGAGCTGTTAAAAATAAAGCACTGAAACAAATAAAATTTGACACGAGGTCAAATATATACGAACATGATAGAAATGATAGAAGTTTTAAAAAAACAGAATTTACCTCTTCTAAAGTGAGAAATATAAACTTGGAGAATAAAATTCAACTATAACAATTGATAAGAAAATAAATGGCTAAGATACCTCTTACATTTGGAGTTTGCAAACAGGAAAACATGTAGATTCAACAAACAAAAATCCTCATATTAGTATTTGGTTTCTTAGCCTTCTTCTCATCCTTTGTTTTCTTGATCCTCTCCTTAATTTCAATGCACCACATCATAGATTCCGATAAATATATAATAAGTAGAGCTGTTAAAAATAAAGCACTGAAACAAATAAAATTTGACACAAGGTAAAATATATACGAACATGATAGAAATGATAGTAGTTTAAAAAAAACAGAATTTAGCTCTTCTAAAGTGAGAAATATAAACTTGGAGAACAAAATTCAACTATAACAGTTGATAAGAAAATAAATGGCTGAGATACCTTTTACATTTTGAGTTTGCAAACAGGAAAACCTGTAGATTCAACTAACAAAAATCCTCATATCAGTATTTGGTTTCTTAGTCTTCTTCTCATCCTTTGTTTTCTGGATCCTCTTCTTAATTTCACTGCACCACATCATAGATTATGATAAATATATAATAAGTAGAGCCGTTGAAAATAAAGCGCTAAAACAAATAAAATTTGACACAAGGTAAAATATATACACACATGATAGAAATGATAGAAGTTTTTTTTTTAAAAAAAAAACAAAATTTAACTCTTGTAAAGTGAGAAATATAAACTTGGAGAATAAAATTCAACTATAACAGTTGATAACAAAATAAATGACTAAGCATGTGATTATGTACACATCTATAATAAATCCAGAAATGCAAATACAAAAGTAGGCATAAACAAATAAAATGAAAACACACCGAAGAGCAGCTTCCCTAACTGCATCTCGAACTTCTGGCTTCTCAACTCTTTTTTTTTGGATTACTTCCAAGGTTGCACCAACAATGGACCTAGAGTAAGGCTTTTTGGCAGCACGTCTCCTCTTCTTCACAACTTCTTGAGCAATGTCCTAGATATCACATGCACACAAACAATCAAAATTCAAATCATGCAACCAATGCAAAATTACTTAGCACCATAAGTTGTTTATATGTAGAATAACCAAGCACAAGACACCAATATTTTCACTTATTGGTTTATTGTTTCATCTTTAAAATAATACAATTAAATAATCACCTTTTTGTGTTGCTTTCTGTACACTACAGTCCAGGTGAGCTTTGAAGGCTTCAGGCGATTATGGAAATACCTCTTACATTTTGAGTTTGCAAACAGGAAAACCTATAGATTCAACAAACAAAAATCCTCATATTAGTATTTGGTTTCTTAGCCTTCTTCTCATCCAAACATGATGTAATCCTACCCCGCAAGGGCATTGGCTAGAAGACTCCAAGTAGATTGGGCTAGAGATCCAAGGAAAGGCCCTAGGGTTCTCATGAGCCTTAGGGTAGATTTCGAGCCCATGGGCTAAGTATGAGCCCGCTTATCTTTGTAAATATTAGAATAGGTTTTTCCTTCGTCTAGGCCTTGTATTTTGGCCATTCTAGTAGTATAGGGTTTTAGCCTTGTATTTCGGGGCATTTTGAGTTGTCTTTGTAATAAGGACTTTTTTTTTATTTTCATGTTTTTTGTCATGGGGGTGAGCTTAGCTATTATAGGGGTGTGTAGCTAAGCTCTAGCTTCTCATCTCAAGGAGGTGAGCTTAGCTATTAGAGAGGTATGTGTAGCTAAGCTCTAGCTTCTTTAAGAATCTTCTTAAGGAAGCTTCTCAAGGAGGTGAGCTTAGTTATGAGAGGGGTGTGTGTAGCTAAGCTCTAGCTTCTCAAGGAAGTTTTCTCAAAGAAGCTTCTCAAGGAAGTTTTCTCAAGAAAGCTTCTCAAGAAAGCTACCTAGTCTATAAATAGAAACATGTGTAACACTTGTTGTAACTTTGATGAATGAAAGTCTTATGAGACACACTTCAAAGTTCTACTTCTCCCCCTCTTTTATTCCTTCAATTTCGTGCTCCCCCCTCTCTCTTTCTCTCCCTCTTTCTTTTCCTCCATTGAAGCATCCTTCCAAGCTTCTTATCCAAGGCTCATCTTGGTGGTGAAGCTCCTTCTTCCATGGCTTATTCCCTAGTGGATGGCGCCTCCCCTCTTCTCTTCTCCTTTGCCTTCCGCTGCATCTCCATGGTGAAAAATCACCATTGAAGGACCTCATTGAAGCTCAAAGATCCAGCCTCCATAGAAGCTCCACAAGCAAGCTTCCATCAAAACAACACCAAGAAACCTGCAATTAAAAACCATCAAAACCCAATTAATTCTAAAGAAATTGGATAAAAATCATACCAACAACAATATCTTCTAAAGCGTCCAATATCAGCAAGTTTGTAAGAAAGTTTTCTGCGATGTCTATCCATCATCAAGCGGAAAAATCAGCCAAAAATGGTTATTTACGCCTAGTTGAGACTACCTTCTTCATAAGAACTTGTAAGAGAAGAAAATAAGAAAGTAAAATGAATTAAACTTTTCCCATAAGTTAAAATCAATTCATGCACCTCAACTTTTGGAGAAGTTAGATGAGAGAACTTTTATAAGAGTTAAGTACATAAGTTGATCCAAAAAAGGTTTTAGGGGCACTTCAAATAGGCTCAACAAAACTAAATGCAATAGCACACAAAAACATCAACAATGAAAGAATCGCAAATGCGAAAGCAAACCCAATTTTTACCGATAATAACAAATTTAAATTTTAAACCCACAAGTATAAGTACATATATAAATAAACATTTTTTAAAAAGATCTATGAAGGGTAAATTATTATTTAAACAAAGTAGGAAAGAAAGGGAATGAAGGAGAATTTCCAATGGAAACACATCTCACCAGGTAGAGATAATAATGTACAATGCACAAACAACACCAAGAAACCTGCAATTAAAAACCATCAAAACCCAATTGATTCTAAAGAAATCGGATAAAAATCAGACCATCAATAAAATTATAAAAAAGGGAAGCATGCATTCATAAATTACTCATAAAATTTGCATTGCAAGTGGTAATGTCCATAACCACAAAACTATTTATAAAATTTACAACTGAACACTTCAAATCACAAAAAAGTAGAACATTGATTCTGTAACTTAAAATGTATAACACTGAGAAACGAAAAACAAACATGCATGAGAACAAAAAGCAAACATCCATGAGAACAACAAAAACACCAAACAAACAACCATGACTTACCAAGAAAACATCAATAACAGGAAGCAAAAGTCAACACTTTTCCACTCAACAAAGAATGGACAACAGCAAAGGGACCAAAAACACAGAAAAACGAAAACTTAACATGCATCAAAACAAAAAGAAAACATGCATGAGAACAGTAGGGAAAGAAAAGCAAAACCTCGTTTACCGTCGAAAAAATGCACAACAACAAAACCAAAGTGGAGCACGACGGGAACCTTCACAAACCAAAAAACTGAAGAAGAAACAAAACAACAAGGCAAAATAGGATATAGTGGAACAAATGCACGTGAAAAGAATACCAAACCAACACAGCAAAAGTGCCACATGGCAGAAAACAAAAGCAACATAGCAAGCCAGGTGGCAGAAAAGTAAACCCAAAGCTGGGGGGTAAAATTACCAAAAACCCAGCAAAAGTGCCACATGTCAAGCTCTCAACCATGAGCATTTTAAGGATTTCATTGGACTTCTCTTTTATTATATACCTTGGATGTGAGAACTGAGAAGTAAAAAAGATAAATATATAATTTTCAAAAGTGATAGCATATGTTGATTTTTATATTAAAAGGTTACATGCATATAATGTAATATTTGAACTTTCCAATTTCAAACTAAATTGATACTTCTATATTAAATTAATCAATGATTTTATTAACTTTATAATTTTTTAGTCTTTATTCTTTTTGTAGAAATAATTTAGTATTTGAACTTTTTTCAACTTTACAATAATTAAATTGTTATATTTAATAAACTTTTTATTAAAAATGAATTTAACCACAAAATTGATTTATTTGAAGATAATTTATTCCTATATTATAAATTAAAATACATATCTTGGAGATCACTTTTTCAGTTAGATATTTTTAACATTCTTTTCTTTTTAACTATATTTTATCATCTCTACAATTAACCAAAAATTATGTCTTTCAAATCTTTTCAAACTATTATTAATTTTCTTTACCAATATATTTAATTTTCTTAATTGTCTACTTATTCTAGTCTATCATCTTTTTATCTTCATAGCAAATTGAATTTGAATATTTTTTAAATTGTTAGTAATTGAAAGTGTTCTTATCGGATTTAGTAGAACCTTCTCACACGCGGTTGCAGCATCAAAGTCTGTTAGTCATTTAGCTTTCATTGGCCTCCTTGGTTCATACTTGATCCTGAATTATGATAACTCAATTGACTAAGCTATGATTTGACCAACAAGTTTTGGTTTCTTCAGCACTGTTTGAATAAGGTGATCAATTTGGATCACTATTTGATGGCTTTGGAAGTATGTTCTTAGCCTTCTGGCCGAAGTGATTAAGGCTACAACTAGCTTTTCAATCATCTGATACTAAAGCCTCTACATCTTTGAGGACTCGGCTTACGTAGTAAACAAGATTTTGAGTCTTTCATTCTTCTACCACGATTATAGAGCTTATAGCTTGTTTAGATAATGCTAAGTACATAATCAAGTCTTTACCTAGTTAAGGTCTAGTGAGGATGGGTGGTGAAGTGATGAACTCTTTGAGCTTCTAATAGTTGGCTTCGCATTCCTCGTTTCACTCTATTCCATCTTGTTTCTTCAATAGTTTGAAGAAAGGTTTGGTCGTGTTAGCTGCTCTTAGTACGAATCTGGATAATGTTGTTAATTGGTTAGTGAGTATTTCCACCTCTTTTAGAGTGTTTGGACTTCTCATCTCAATGATAGTCAAAAACTTTTCCAAGTTGGCCTTAATTCCTCTATGAGTAAGCATGAAGCCAAGGAATCCTCCTTGTACCCTGAATATGCATTTTTCTAGGTTTAGCCTTATTGATTTGATCCTTATTAGAAGCGGATCGCTTAGTATAGGTCACAGAGTTTGGATGACGCCACTTCTAGAGATGGAAGATAAGTCAGGGTAGACGCCACAAGGGTTACCTTGATAAGTCCGAGATTGGTTCAACAAGGAACCCAGAAAGAAGCTTTCACAAAATACATGTATTTTCTTAAAATGTCAAAAGTTTCTTTTCTTGAAAATGAATTCAATACATATAATGTAGCTGAGGTGCAGCTGAAAAGGCACCAATTTTATTTAATTAAAATTACAAAAAAAATTAGAAAAATATTTGACATGGGCCTTCAAATTAGTTTGGTCCTTCAGCAACAATCAAGATTCTTGGTAGTGCTTCTGGGCCTTCATCCTTCTCCACTTAGGCCTTGTCAAGTATGACTGATATCATTTGTTGGAGGGTATCCTTTGACTGTTTGGTCCTACTCCTGGTCATCATAGGTCTTTACATTTGGGCAGCTTTGGGATTCTCATCATTCCCTTCTTCTTGGAAAGCATTTGCCTTCAAATCTTTAGAATCACCACTTGTAACAAATGGAGCCAAGTCAGAAACATTAAAAGAGGAACTTACTCCATACTCACCTGGAATATCTATCTTGTAACCATTGTCACTAATCCTCTCTAGTACTTGGAAAGGTCTGTCTCCTCTAGGTTGAAGTTTGGACTTTCTTTGTTTAGGGAACCTCACCTTCCTCATGTGTACCCAAACCCAATCACCTGTTTCAAGTGCCACTTTCTTCCTGTTCTTGTTGGCTTGCTTGGCATAGCTTTCATTCTTCTTTGAAATTTGAGCCTTCACTTGCTAATGCAATCTTTTCACATATTCAACTTTAGCCGGTGCATCCTTATGCTTAAAATCAGAAATGTTAGGCAATGGTAACAAATCAAGAGGAGTCAAGGGATTAAAACCATACACTACTTCAAATGGAAAGTGTTGGGTAGTGATATGTACATCCCTATTGTATGCAAACTCAACATGAGGCAGACATTCTTCCCAACTATTTATATTCTTTTTAATCACAACTCTAAGAAAAGAAGACAAATTTTGTTTACTACCTCAGTTTGGCCATCGGTTTGAGGATGACATGTGGTGGAAAAGAGAAGCTTTGTTCCAACCTTACCCCATAATGTTCTCCAAAAGTGACTAAGGAACTTGGTGTTTCGGTCTGAAATGATGCTTCTTGGTAGTCCGTGGAGACGCACCACTTCCTTGAAAAATAATTCAGCAACATGGCACACATCATCATTTTTCTTACATGGTATGAAATGTGCCAATTTTGAGAACCTGTCAACCACAACAAAAATAGAGTCTTTTCCATTCCTCGTTTGTGGCAAACCTAAAACAAAATCCATAGACAAATCAATCCAAGGATATTCAAGAACATGCAAAGGAGAATAAAGACCATGAGGCATGACTCTAGACTTTGACTGCTTACAAACAATGCACTGTTCACAAAACTTATGCACATCATGTTTTATATGTGGCCAATAGAAATTCTCCTATAACATGTCTGAAGTCTTTTGAACCCCAAAATGCCCCATTAATCCCCCCTTCGTGGACTTCTTTCACAAGCAATATTCTTATGGATCCTTTAGGCACACATAATTTTTTTTCTTTGAACAAATAGTCATTATGCTGAAAGAAACCATTAGAAGAAAATTTGGATCATGTTCATACAATTCTTTAATGTGCTCAAACCCAATGAATTTATTTTCAAGAGTATAGAATAAGGCATACCTTCTTGAAAGTGCATCAACTACTACATTGGACTTACCTTTCTTGTGCTTGACCACATATTGGAATTTTTTAATAAACTCCACCCACCTGGCATGTCTCTTGCTTAGTTCGCTTTGTCCCTTGAAATGCTTCAAGGATTCATGATCACTATGTATGACAGATTGTTTGGGTAGAAGGTAATGCTGCCAAGTTTGTAATGCCTTTACCAACACATACAACTCCTTGTCATATGTGGAATAATTAAGGACAACCCCATTCAGTTTTTTTCCTCCCATTTAAATCCTAAATGTTTCTTGGAAATCTCAGTAAGAGGTGCTACCACAATACTAAAATCCCTAACAAATCGCCTGTAGAAACTTGCCAAACCATGAAAGCTTCTTACCTCACCAATAGTTTTAGGGGTTGGCCATTCTTGAATGGCTTTCACCTTTTCTTGATCAACCTGTACTCCCTGTGAGCTGACAACAAAACCAAGGAAAACTACATGGTCCAAACAGAACACACATTTATCTATGTTAGCATACAAGCTCTCATGCCTAAGGGCATCTAAAACTTTCCTCAAATGCACAAGATGTTCATCATGGAATTTGTTGTAAATCAAGATATCATCAAAATAAACCACAACAAATTTTCCTTGAAATTTCCTTAACACATGGTTCATTAATCTCATGAAAGTGCTAGGAGCATTGGTCAGCCCAAAGGGGCATAACCAACCATTCATACAACCCATATTTAGTTTTGAAAGTTGTTTTCCATTCATCCCCCTCTCTAATCCTAATTTGATGGTACCCACTTTTCAAATCAATTTTAGAGAAAACACAATCTCTATGCAATTCATCCAACATATCGTCTAGCCTAGGAATGGGATGTCTATGCTTTACTGTGATGTTGTTGATGACTCTGTAGTCTATGCACATCCTCCAAGTTCCATCTTTCTTTGGCACTAGAATAACTGGAATGACACACGGACTCAAGCTTTCTTGCACCCACCCCTTTTGCATGAGGTCTCACACTTGCTTCTGAATCTCCTTAGTCTCTTGTGGATTGCTTTTGTAAGCTATCCTATTAGGCAATGAAGCTCCTGGAAGAAGGTCAATTTGATGTTCTATGCCTCTTGAAGGTGGCAGTCCATGAGGAATCTCCTTTGGAAAAACATCTTTAAATTCTTGCAATAGGAGTTCAACACTAGGAGAAATAGAAATAGTTATCTCATTAGAATTATCAGCAAAAAATTAATTGTCTTTGCAGTGTCATAGATAGAGTGGCTCACGAGCAAGTAGTACTTTCCTCACTTTACTCACCTTTGTTAAGCAATTAAATTTTCTCTTATGTGTATCACTCTTCTTTTTCCTATTCCTCTTTGGTGCTTTACTCTTCTCTTTCTCTTGTTCTCTCTTTTCTCTCATTCCGATTTGGTCATCACACACTTCTCTAGGGGATAGAGGTTTAAGAATAATTTTCTGGTCATGGTGCTAGAAAGAAATCTTGTTGGTGAAGCCATCATGCACTACTTTGGTGTCATACTGCCATGGTCTTCCTAACAGTATATGAGTGGCCTCCATTGGAACCACATCACACAACACCCTATCATTGTATCTTCCAATGGTGAGACACACCTCAACCTACTGAGTCACTTTTACCTCTTCATCTTCACTAAGTCACTGAAGTCTGTATGGCCTAGAATGAGGCTTAGTATCCAAATTCAGTTTGGACACTAACCTGGAACTTGCAACATTGGTACAACTTCCTCCATCAATAATTAAAGAGCAAAGCTTACCATTAATTGTACATCTGGTGTAGAAAATACGTTCTCTTTGGGTGTTGTACTAGGCATTTGAAGCATTTTATGTTTCTGGTACTAGTGTTGGACGAGGCAGGATTATGTTTGGTTCCATCATTGGACGTTGTTGACTTTCCATGTAGGAAATATGCTAATGGACTGGACGAGTTGCCTCCCTCCTTCTTGGATATGTTGGTCCAATTGTGGTTGAAGGTGTTGGATGAGTTCCTTCTTGCTGCACTTTTCCTCTTGAGCTATTGTTCAACCCGTACTGCCTTATGCAGAAAGTCATCCAATTCCACATACTCCTGTAATTCAACAACATCTCTAATGTCAGGATTTAGACCATTCAGAAAACGAGACATTGTGTCCTTAGTTTCCTCTTTAATGTTGGCTCCATCTAGTGCCATCTCCATCTCTTTGTAGTACTCCTCCACAGTCAAACTTCCCTGGGACAACCTCTGGAGTTTCTATCGCATGGTTCTGCTGTAGCTAGTTGGAACATACTTCTTTCACATAACCCTTCTCATCTCAACCCATGTATCTATCTCCCGCCCTTCCTTTCTCATCATCTCTCTTTGATTTTTATTCCACCAAACAAGGGTATAGTCTAAGAATTCAACTGCTGCCAACTTCACTTTTTGTTGTTCAGTATAATCATTGCAAGAGAATACATGCTCAATTTTCATCTCCCAGTCTAGGTAGGTGTCTGGGTCACTCCTGCCTTTGAAAGAAGGTACATTGAGTTTTACTCCCTCAATTTTGTTCTGCCCCTCCATTCTGTTTTGCCTTGGTCCATCATTGCCCCCTCTATTCCCACCATAATGTCTTCCAGCATTCTAATTCAGTTGGTTCTCCAGCTCTTCTATTCATTCATAGAGCTCTTCATTGTTACGATTCAGCAAACGTTGTATCTGTGTAGCAATCACGTCCAATGACAAATGCTTAGATCCGTCCAGCTGATGATATTCACCATCATCGTCAGCAATTCCTACCATAATTAAGGAACAATTTTTTTTACAGTAATTTAAACAAAGGTTTCAGGACCTCACCGCACTCTATTCACGTGTTTCTCTCTTTGATGGTAGTACACTCGTATTTGATGCTCTCAATATAGGTTTTTGTGTGATGTTTTTCACTCTTGTCTTTTACCACTCTCTCCTTCTTAAGTTCCTGGATAAATCAAATTGGACACACAAGCCAATAGAACAGGAAAGACAACTTAATTATCATAGACTCAATAATAGATAACTCAAACTCAATAATAGACAACATAGACTCAATAATAGACAATGCAGACACGATGGCAGATAACTTAATTCATAAATAGAAGGCAAAAAAAAGACATGGACAACACAAAACAGGTAGAAGAAACAAAGAAACTACTCAATTATAAAAAAGAAGAAGAACATAAATTGCAAAAATGATATGTAAACTTTAAATGGTCATAACTTTTGCTACGGTTGTTCGTTTGAGGCCCACTATATATCAAAACACACAGAATTAAGAAGAGAATCCACAAATCATTACCTGAAGGGGAATTGGTACACTATTTTTCCAAAAAAATGCCTCTAACTACCTCAAATCCGCATTTAAAGATCAAACACCCAATTTTATTTTAGACTTTTCAAACTTTCTGCAACAGTTTTTTTTTATTAAATGATGAGCTTCACAATTCCACTGGGTCTAGCCAATGTATTCGTTCAATAGACAAATAGGCAATTAGACCTAAACCCTAAATTCATCCAACAAGCAGAATTGTCCCAAACAGAATTCGAATAGAACAAAATAGAATTCGAATTTAACAGGGCACAAACAGACCATCTACACCAAGAACGAAAATAAGAACAAGAACGAGAACGAAAACGAGGACAGGATCAAAAACAAAAACGAACGAAAATAGGAACAAAAACGAAAACAATAACAGGAACGAAAATAACAACGCAAACAGAAATGCAAACAACAAGAACACAAATTATAGAACAAACATGAACCTGAGACAAATTATGAAGGAAAAAAATATTGAATAGCATAGAACTTGTATCAAGAGCCGAAGCTCTAATACCAGATGATGTGATCCTTATTAGAAGTGGATCGCTTGGTACAGGTCATAGAGTTTGGATGACGCCACTTCTAGAGATGGAAGATAAGTCGGGGTAGACGCCACAAGGGTTACCTTGATAAGTCCAGGATTGGTTCAACAAGGAATCCATAGAGAAGATCTCACAAAATACACATGTATTTTCTCAAAATGCCAAAAGTCCCTTTTCTTAAAAATGAGTTCAATACATATAGTGTAGCTGAGGTGCAGCTGAAAGGGCACCAATTTCATTTAATTAAAATTACAAAAAAAAAATTAGAAAAATATTTGACATGGTCCTTCAAATTATTTTGGGCCTTTAGCAACAATCAAGATTCTTGGTAGTGCCTCTAGACCTTCATCCTTCTCCACTTGGGCCTTGTCAAGTATGACTGATACGATTTGTTGGAGGGTATCCTCTAACTGTTTGGTCTTACTCCTGGTCATAGGTCCTTCTATTTGGACAACTTTGGGATTCTCATCACTCATACTATTATATTTTCTTATTTTCTGCAAAGATTTTTGCTAAGTCTTCTACATGAGAGGTGGTGTTTATGTTCTTGACCACCATGTCATCTACATAGACTTCTAGGTTTCTTTCGAGTTGGTTCATGAATATCTTGTCCATTAACCTTTGATAAGTTGTTTCAGCATTCTTAAGACCGAACGACATAATTGAGTAACAGTAGTTAGTTGTATCAATCATGAATGCATTCTTCTCCTTATCCTTCTTGAACATCAGGATCTGATTATACCCGAAATATGCATCTAATAAGCTAATAATGGGGAATCCGAATGCTCCATCAACTAGGTGATCTATACTTAGAAGTGGGTACGAGTCTTTAGGGTAGGCTTTATTTAGGTTTGTGTAATTGGTGCACATCCTCCACTTCTCATTAAAACTTCTTTACTATTACCACATTAGCTAACCATGTGGTATATTGTACTTCTTTACTATTACCACATTAGCTATTACCACATTAAAACTTCTTTACTATTCACCTTCATTTACACATCCACACAACACTTTCTTTCTCAATTAATGATGAAAAGCCTGATCCTATAGCTCTATCAACAATTGCACCAATATACTACATTCCAACACACATGCATAATGTTGACCTGGATAGAAATTATCAAAATTTTGAATATGGTGATATGTTGGATCCCGAAGAAGTCCAACATACGATGGACACCCTCTTTGAAGGGATGCGTTTTGAAATCAAAGAAAAAGTTCAACATGCTTTGTAATGGTATCATGTGAACAAATAAGCTAATTACAGCACCAAACTATCAAACTCAACAAAGTTAATTATCAAATGTGATGACGATGGATGTGCTTAGAGGTGCATGACAATGTACATCCTTGCAAGCAAGAAATGAAAGATTAGAAAGCTTCATAAACCCTATATATGTTCAAATCCTGCCATAAGATTCATTCAAAATTATCATATATGTTCATTAGTAAAAGTATCTACACATTGATCGACAATGATCCATTAACTTCAGTGCTAACCTTGATAGCATGTGTCAAAAGCACTAAAGGATACACTATGACGTACAAGATAACACGATTGACAAAACAAAGGGCTATTAAAACATATATGACAATTGGAAAAATCGTACCATAATTTACCAACATTGTTGCAGACTATGCAAAAATATCTTCCTAGTATGGTCATAGAGAAGAAAACATTGTCAATGCCACCCCCCCCCCCCAAAAGGTCAAATAGTAGAGGGTGTCATCAAATTTCATTGACTCTTTTGGAGTTTTAGACCATGCATCGTTGGATTCCAATATTGCAAGTTCATTGTTTAGGTCAATGGAACATAGTTGTACGAAAAGTACAAAAGGGCTCTCCTTGTGGCAGTCCCACAAGATAGGAATGACAAAATCCTTCTAATAGCATTCAATATTGTTGAGGGTGAAACAATAGAAGTCTGGTTCTTCTTCCTCAACAATTTGAGAAGGTATGTCACACCACAAAATGTTCTTTGTTTATTTTAGAAGGTATGTCACACCACAATTTGAGAAGGTATGTCATGACTCAATCAAAAGTGTCTACTCAAGACAGGACAATGGGCGGACGCTAGAGAACTTTGTGTATGTGTTTTGCATTCAACACATCACACAAAATTTCATGAGGAAGTTCAAGAATAATGACAAAAAGAAACTAATTATTAATGATGAGTGCCAAAAAATTTTCTCTTCATAGTATATATCACTTAATTTTGTATTATTCACAATATTGAAATTCTATGTTTATAATTACTTAGTATATGCAAGGATGAAACCTACATTCAACTACTATTACAACAATTTGAGGGGAGAAGTACATAGTGAACAAACAATTAATTAGCTTAGTCAGATTCCACGAGAAAAAAGTGAACTCTCGCATGGAATGGAGGCCAACGATGGAGACGCATGACCACCAATCTTGTTGAGTCAATCAATTCAGTACTCAATAAAACAAGAAATCTTCCCATATGTGCACTGGTCAAATCAACTTATCAAAAGTATAATAACTTATTCAATCAAAAAGGGAAAGAAGTTGCAACAATGATTAGATATTTCCAAGTTTATACATAAATACCAAATGAGGCCATGGAAGACACACAAAGAAATGCCAACTCTCACGATGTTCTCAAGTTCGATCAATGTGATGCACAATTCTAAGTGTAGGAGACAATTAACCCAAGAGAAGTAGGTGTGACCAATTAAAAATTTCACAGTTAGGATGAATCAAAGGTGGTGTGTGATTGTGGTAAATTCCAAAAGTTACATATGTCTTGTTTGCATGTCGTTGCTACTTATAAGCATGCTCACCATGAGTAAATAGCCTACATAGATCATGTGCAAAGTTCGAAAGTGTATGAAACATGTGTTAATGATTGTTTGACGAATTGTGCAATAAAGCGTATTGGCTATAATATTACGAAACATCAATTTGTCTCGACCCAAGCATGTTAAGAAATTCTAAAGGTTGTCCAAGATCCTCTCATACACACACCGAATATTATAAAGTGTGTGTCCTTCACAAATATTAGTTTTATAGTTTATAAATTTTTATATATTATAACTTTTAATGTATTTATCTAATATATTTTAATCAATAACAATATATATTAGTATATATATATATATATATATATATATACATATATATATATATATATTATATAATAGTTAATGATATTAATATAAAATAAAATGTTATAAAATTATACCAAAATTTTGTATGCTGTATATTATATTTTCACACACAGACACACACACACACACATATATATTGTGTGTGTGCGCGCACACATTAATTTTATGTTCTTATAAAATTTAGTATTTCATAAAAAAAAATATTTTCATGAATTTCATTTTATATTTAATGTATTTTCTATATTTTTATATTAATAAATTTATATGTTATTAATTGATTAAATTTGAACATTAATTAAATAAGTTAATTTAAAATATAAAAATCTTCTTTAATTGAATAAATAAGGAAAAATGTTTTGAACTAAAAACTTATTCCAAATAGGTAAATGTTATTATTGAAACTTTAAATTTTCTTAAACATTTGAACATATTTTTATCAATTAATGTTTAAATATGGTTCACGAATTTAATATTTTTTTATATTTTAGTTTTATAATTTTTAATTACATGATATAAAATATAAGTTGTTGGACCTTGTGGTCTCAATAACTTAAGAGGGATCGACTCAGAATGCAGAAGAACCAACAATCAATTTAATAATGTTCTTTTAACATGCAAGACATAATTGATTGCAACAAAATAAATAAGATAAGGGAAGAGAAAATGCAAACACAGTTTCATACTGGTTAGGCAAATTTCGTGCCTATGTCAAGTACTCAAGCAACCCACTTGAGATTTTCCACTCTCTCTGTAAAACTCCTTTTACAAAGTCTGAACTACACAGGGACAACCCTTTCCTTGTGTTCAGAAATCCTTTACAAAAAGAGACCCTCGGTCTCTTAATCCCTCTTCAGAAGTAAGAAGAAGAGAAGAAGAAATCTCTCTTGAAGGAGAAAGATATTACAATTGAAGATCAATCAAGATTCCTTATTGAATATGCAAGTGTTTGACCAAGGAATCTTGTTGAGAGGATAAGACATTTCAGTTCAGAAAAACTCTTTGTCAATTTCGTCCCAAGTCACACATATATATAGGCCTTTGATGGCCATTCAAAATCCAAATGATAAGATGTGACTGTTGGCGATATTCCTTGAAAATCCTCTCTGGTAATCGATTACAGCATTAGTGTAATCGATTACATAGTTATTTTTCTTAAACAATTGTGACTCTTCATTTAAAATTTGAATTCCCAACGTTTAGAGTCTCTGGTAATCGATTACATATGATGTGTAATCGATTACACACTTTCAAACCATTGGTAATCAATTACTTGTATTGGTAATCGATTACATGTGCCTTGGTAATCGATTACATGTATTGGTAATCGATTACATGTGCCTTGGATGACTTGAAACCTTTCGTTTTGAGGCAAGCCTTGATCTTGAAGAAATCTTGAATCAAGGCTTTGTTTATTGAAACAATCTTGTATTAATCTTGAAGCAAATGAGCCTTGTTTGATTCTTCTTTTGACATCATCAAAATCATGTATACATACATTCATATTCTCCCCTTTTTTGATGATGACAAACATGTGATTTCTTCTCGACACCATCAAAGCTTGCATGATTTACATAAGTTTATTATCAAATGGTTTAATTCAGTTGGTTGAATAAAGTGTGAGTGTTATAATATCGTATTTGTCGCAACCTAACATCACAACGGGACGACGAAAGAAAATAAAAGAGATTTTTTTTCCTAAGAAGGAAACGAGAGGGAGTCGCCACTAACATTTATTTAAGGGAAACGTTAGAAAAACAAAAAAGAAGGTCTGTGAATTTTGAAAAGAAGAGGTTCGCGAGTTGTTTACGCATAAGGAATGTGTTAACACCCCACGTGCCCATCACAAAGAACGGAAACCTTTAATCAAGTGCGCAATAAAAATAACGTGACATCAAAGTTATTTATTTTCCTAAGAGTGGATAATTTTTTGTGTTTTTTTTTTCGAATTGATAAGGGTGTTGCCCTTGCTCCTACATATTTCCAAGTGCAATGAGTAAATTAAACCTACATAGTTCGTTAGGCAAAAAAAAAATTTGTGTGTTGAATTGATTTTTTTTATTTGGTTTTGTTTATTGGACGGATATCCTTCGTATCCATCTATTATGAATATGATGAATATCTTCGGACGCACGAGGCGAGTCCAAGACCTAGCGTTGTATGCTATGAAAACAAAACACTCTAGGAGAATTACCAAACAAGTTTGAGACTTAGCGTGGCAATCCCTGGCAACGGCACTAGAAACTCGTTAGACTTTTGGCAAGCGTACCAATTGTCGTTGTAGGTTTCACATTTATAAAAGAGTTCGTCTCCATAAGGACTCGAGTTTTACTTAATTTATTCGGATAAAGGTTATCAATTCAATAGTTATGTACAAATTTAATTGAATGCCATTGATTTTGGTTTGATTAACTAAAGACAACTTAAAGTAAAAGAATAGAAAAAATAACGGAATCACGGGAACAATGAAAATACAAAAATAACGGAAAATATGAAAATAATGGAATTTAATGAGTCAGAAATACGTAAATTACGAAAATAACTTAAATTAATTCAAGAAAACATAGGATTGTATTTCATCGTTCATACCCTTAGTATCCTAAAGATTAACATATATAAATCATTTTCTAACATCACTGATGCACACATAGTTATCCCAAGTCGATTCCTGACACTTGGAACCTAAGAATATTTACTAAATATTGATCCCTTGCATATGTAGTAAATACCCCAGCATTACAATTATATTATCGTGCTTTTTGCAGTCAAAACGTTATACTCTATTCCTAGCAACGTAGTAAAGAGTAAAATCATTTAGTTCAAATTCTAAGATTACTTTCCAGTCTCACTAAAAATCCAATTTCATGACACTAGCGATTAAATAGAATCAAACATTGCGAGTAGAATGAAATTACCAATAATGAGTAGAAAGGATTAATACATATATAATATCAAAAGGGACAAATAAGGGTACAAATGTTACATCTAATCCTTAAGAAAAGCTAACTGATCATTGCGCAGGACACAAGACTAACAAGAGAAACGACGAAAGAAGTGATTCACGACCACAACTCTCCAGCGCCTCGGCTCCACTTTTCCTCTTCTCCCTTCTTCTTCTGTGTTTGCTCTCTGGTTTTTAGGCTCCTGAACCTTTTTTCTCTTCGACCATGCATGACTATTTATAGAAAACAACCATTGAGTGCAGAGAAATTTGCCCAGGGGAGTTGCAGCTCGCCCAGGCAAATTGTAACTTAATGGTGAAGGTATCCACTTGCCCAAGTGAGCTGTAGTTCGCCTAGGCGAGTTGCTTGCTTAGGGCTGAAGTTACATTTTAGCCTAGGCGAGCTGGATGCTAGCCTGAGCAAGTTTAGGGTTAGAAATCTTCATGAAAATATCATTTTCCCCTGCCTTGTGGCTTTGTTTCTGGATCTAACAAACAACCATCAAAACCTGAGTAACCCCTTGGCCTTGCGCTGTAACCGATGTCAAACGCCACAATTTGATTGGTTTCCCTTTTCCATATCCGTAACTTACTCTATTCTTAATTTACCGTGTCCCGTTTTATATATATATATATATTGTTTTTTTTTTCCGCTGGCAATGATAAAAGCATTATACTCGGATAAAATTAGGATCTGACAGTATTCAATTTATACAGATAAAAAATGAATTCATCCTTGCTATGCAAAATTGATATAGCTTAATATATATTGCCTAAAAAGATATATTATTAACTAAAGAATATTAAAAATGAATGAAATAAACTAATGAATAATTTTTTATAGTATATTATTAAATAATATTTGAAATTAGAATCGTTATTAGAATCTACGTGTATTTTTTAAATAAAAAAGTAAAAACAATTGAAAAAAAATAGTAATAACAGTTATATTTTAAAGATTTATAAAAATAATAATAAAAATTATATATATTGAAGAGTAATTTAGGACATTAGATAGAATAATTGTCTTTATTAATCATTGTAGATTAAAAAACAATGAAAATAATTGATTAAGAATAATTTTTTTATATTTTGCACTTGTACAAGAATTATTTGGGTTACGTAAACAAAGAAAGAAGAAGTATTATTTGGATAATTTTTTTTTTGTATTTTTGGGGTCAAAGACTCCACTCACACACAGCGCACTCAGTTTCTCTCGCACGAATACAACGATTGCTAGCGTTCCCCTCTTCTCGGGGACCCAGTAGTCGCCGTCGCAGCCTCCGTTGGCCGTCAGAAAAGAAAGCCTCACTCGCCCCCCAGTTTCTCTCTCAAACGAAAAGGGATTTAGGTCAGGGTTCCTTTCCTTTCTTCTCGCGCCGTACCGCTCCCCCAGTGGCCGCCGTCGCAGCCTTCACCGTTGATATAGTAGCTCTCTAACGCTGTCGTCGCAGATTCTAGTGGTTCTCTTTCTCTATCGCCGTTGCAGGTACTCCTATTTTGACTTTTTTCCCCATACTATGGCTGCAATTTGAAGCAAAAGGGTTTTCTTCATGGTGAGGATTTTGATTTTGGATTTGATCTACGATGAAATGAATTTTGAGTAAATTGTGCAAGTTGTAGTGTGTTGGGTTGTGTGATGTGTGTTTTGATGGGGCGTTTGTAAATGGGGTTCATTTGTTGGTAAGATGAAGTTGTTTCTGAAGATATGTTTGTGTTAATGTTCTTATAACCAATTAATTGTTCAGTAATTACATTGTATGTAATTACATTTAGTTAATTTAGTTAATCAGTGTCAATTATTTGTAGTATCGTGTCAAAATTATCCTTTTTGTGCACTTAATTACTTTTGATTAATGTTTTAATGTTTGGAGAGAGAATAATTAAGTAATATAAGAAAAAATAATTAATTTATCTAGAAATTAGAAAAATGTCTTATAAAAAGGAACCTATGAAGCACCGACACGGACACTGGACACGACACAGACACATGGACACCTGTAATGTCCAAAATATAGAATGTAGTACGGGTGTTGTGTCGGTGTCGGACACTGACACGGACGCGTGTCGGACACCGGACACGGGGCTGGGGTGTCCGTGCTTCATAGAAAGGAACAAACAAATTTCTGAAAAGGATCAAGCTTGTTGGACTTGTTAAAACAATAAATGAATACATTAATTTGGATTTGTTTTATATATACTTTTTAAAATTGCCTGATCTGATATACAAGCTTTTTCGGAGGTCAATTTTTAGCCTTTACGAGTTTAGAATTGAGGCAAGGATGTGATTGTCAATGAAGTGATCTTCTAAGGTCTCTCTTATAATATGTAATTTGTTTTATCAATTTATACTCTTTTCATATAAACTGCAGAATGGAAAGCAGGGAAGGCAAATCAATTTCTGACTTGTACGAAGAAATTTGTCACAAATTCAGAGATTTCATGACAGAGTAATTTCTAATCACACTACTTTTTAGCTTTTAGTATTTTTCTATGTGCTAAAAATCATTGGTATATATGTGGTAGTTGTATTTGTTTATGGAGTAAATAATTATATGTTTGCCTTGGCTGAGGCTGACCCGTCAACATTGAAAAATTCCATGAGAGATTGTAGTTGTTAGGTTGAGAACTACTTCATATCAATGTTGTTAATGGCGGATGGCGGTTCATGGCGGAAAGTAAAAAATCCGCCATAAAAATATGGCGGATGGCGTAGCGGAAAATGGCGGATGTCATGGCGGACCAAAAAAAAAAAAACATATATATAAACTCATTGAAATTGAAAAAAACAAAGGATTGCATTCAAATAAACTAAAAAAGTTTCATGAGTTCATACAATAATCAAGTACCAACACCAAATAAACTCATTAAAGAGTTCAAATAAACTCAGCCATTTAAAAGAGGACTGAACAGAAAAAAAAATTGTGGTGTCAAATACGAAAAAAAAAATGGGACTGTTAAAAGTAAAAAGGGGTGTCAAATAGCAAAAGGAAAAAAAAAGCTGCAGACAGAAAACAGGGGGTGTCAAACAGCAAAAATAAAACTAAAACCTACGCCTTCTTCTTCTTCGCGACGCCTTCTTCTTCTTCGCGACAGCAGCTTCGTCTTCTCCGCGAGAACTCCTCGCTGCAGGCCGCCGTTCGTGACAGATGCGTCGCTGCCGGAGCTTGTCGCCGCCGTTTGTGCCGGTGCGTCGCTGCCGGAGGTCGTCGCGGCTGCGTGCGCGTGCGGCTGGGTGCGCGTGTGGGGTGCGGGAGGGACGCCATTTTCCGCCACCCCGCCATAACCGCCACGACGGCCATGGCGCCGCCATCCCAAACCCGCCACGCCACCACTATTCGGTGGCGTTTTTTCGAAAAACCGCCATGACGCCGCCATGGCCGCCATTTAACAACACTGCTTCATATGGAGTAATTTTTTTGTTCTCATGAATACTACTACCTTACAAGAATCATAGTTTTACGTGGATCTGGAAGGAACTTCAGATCAATAAATCAAATCCATGTCTAGACGTGTAATGAAATAATTGAGAGAATATTTTGTGAGTACAAAATTATAAACATCAGTTGAAGTTCTTGGAGGATTTTGTTGTACTGTTTTTAGTAAGGCAAATGATCACAAGGGTTTGATTTTAAGACATCCTACACACCATGTAAACCCTAAGCGGTAGCTCAATCCTAATCACTTCAAGATAATTAGTTATGCATATGAAATAACTAAAGATGATCCCTACTCCTAGGGGTTGGAGGTGATGATTATTGATGAACGATTGAATGACATGGTGGGAAAAATATTAAAAAAGTTAAGAAATGGATAGAATACATTAAGAAAATTTCTTGGTTTATTCTTATGATTCAAGTTAACAGACAGGAACTAAACTAGACACACTCACACTCATACATACATGGACACAATTATAATTTGTACTCTTTTTTATCACATTAATATATCTGTATAAATTTATACTTCTCAACAGCTGCCCTATTTTAGGATTACAAAGATTGATGAGTTGGGCATTGCTGGAAGCAGGCTGCTGTCTGGCTTTCAACAAGCACTTGGTAGTTTTACAGAATTTTGTTTAACATGTGTTAGTGTAAAATAATGATATTGCATTTTATTCACTCTTGTTATAACTTTTTACTTTTATTGTGCAGATTTTATTAGGAGGCCTCCTATAGATACGAATTCTAAATTAGTTCACAAGATAATTGTAGCTAATGAAACTGAGAGAGTTAAAGCCTATATTAATTCTGGATGTAGGAAGCTCAATGAAAGTATCCAGAGTGTAACTAACTGTAAGTACTGTTTATTTTTTTGATGGTTAAAAGTTTATGGAGATGGTAGGTTGTATCATTCCAATATTGGGGCATGCCTCAAGACCCAACAAGGGCTTAGTGACACATAAGTACAGCTCCTTTTTAACCCTTTTTATTGAGTACGATGTATTAAGGGTGATGCTATTCTATTAAGGATTATTTTTTTTAATGAGTCTGATATTTTAAAAGTAAACCAATTAGCTTTTGTAAAACTGTTACTATGTTAGCAATGTGAAGTTAATATTGAATTCTGCAATGCTATTTTATTTCATAACTTTTCACACAACTATGCTCCTGCAGTTTTACAGAAGTTACTCTCTTATTCATAAATTTTGTTCTCAGTAAATTATCCTTTGATTTTTCATTCTTGTGATAAATAGGAATTTAGCAAAGCATTGTCTTCATGATCGGTTTAGTTGGGTTGACATTTCTTGCTGGTAGGATCTAGTTGTAAGGTATGGCACTTGAATCCCACATAGGAAGTATGGGATTCTAGTGTAGGGTTTACAAGGTTTTCAACTGTCCAACTATAATAGCTAGCTTTTGTGGTGTGGTTCTCCCAAGGCTCTTATCATTAGAGGGCCTTTCAGTGTGTCTCATTGCATTTTTGCAAACGAGCTATGCAGGTGGTGACTTTGGCATTGTAGTGTTCGCCTAGGATTAGTCAATGAGGTTGTAGGTGCAGTGGGATGTGGTTCTCACGTTGGAACTATGGTGTTCTTGTGTGGGGTTTATAATATAAGGCCTTGGGTTCTCCAATTACAATAGCTAGCTTTTGTGATGTGGTTCTTCCAAGGTTCTTATAAATTGCTTGCAATCTTGTTTCTTTCATCTATCACGGCTCCTTTTTTTCACTCATTTTCAGTTTCCATCTAATTCTTTTGGGTTTACTATCATTTTAGTCCCCTAAACTTTTTAAGATTTCTGAGTTTAGTCTCTTAATTTTTTGTTTCTATTTTTAGTCGCTTAACTTTTTTTTTGTCCATACCTTTGGTTCTTTTTAGGGACTAAAAGTAAGGACGAAAAAAAGTTAAGAGTAAAAACAAATAAAAAAAGTTTGGGACTAAAAATGGTTAACAACTAAAAACTAAAAGATAGTAAACCCAATTCTTTTATTCTTTTTTTTTCTTTCCAAAAGTGAGTTTGTCATGACATGTCTTAGTGTTGACAAATTTTAATTAATGCCATGAAAATTAATCATAATTGATGTCCTTAATTCCAAAAAATATGTGCTTGAAACAGCATTATACAATCTTTTGTTATCAATTCTCAATTTGAATTCTACTCATTTATTTTTGTTGCTATTTTTTCTGCTGACTATGTAACTGTTTCAATTTGGCAAAATCTGCAAATGGAAGTGCACTCGGACACACATGGACTCTGTAACCATATAAGCAAAGGTATGGCTTCTTCTCTTTTAATGATTGATCCCTGACTGCTGTGCTATGATAAGCCTATATACATCATATCATATATTTGTTGAATATATATTTCTCTTTTGAATACTTATTTAACCATTTGTATCATTGCCTTTATTCTTAATTGTCTTCAGCATTCACTATGTCTAACGTTTGACTTTTATGCTTGGAGCCTGACAACTTAATTTATGAAGATGTATTCCAATTTGGAGGATACTTCTTTTCATTTGTCAATATTGCTTTCTAAGCTGCTTTACTTAATCAGTAATGGACTTCCTTTTCCGGCTCCTTTGTGAAAATGTTTAAGTGGTAGATACTAAAGTTGTATTTAACAAAGTGGCTATCATTAATATAAAAGTTCATTTTGACTTCATGTGTTGTATATATTTTCGTGGGATGTAAACCTAATGTCATAATTGTCATGGTGGTCTTGTCTTCTTTGTTTTAGTATATATTTTTTCATCTTTTTTAAAAAAAACATTGCTCATTTTTACTATCTTGAGAGAAATTTTGAAAATTAGTGTTTATTTCCAAAAATTAATCTTCCCTAAACATCCACTTAGTTTGACTATTAACTAGTCATGCATGTCTTGCAGTTAAGGAAATACTTAATGAACTTGAAGGTCTATTGGGGGATGTAACAAATGCTATTCAGACTACAGATGGAAATTTATTAGCCCTCTCTGATCTGGATTTTAATGTTGAATTGAATGAGCAGGTAGCCGATGATGATTTGGTAATATTATTAATTTTTTTGGAAGAGTTTCTTATGCAATTGCTATCTTTTTCCCACATGTATTCCTTTGACTGAGTTTCTTCCCCTGCTCCCCCCCAAGAAAAAGAAACCCCAAAAGAAATCTTTTAACTTGATAGTAAAATATCAGTTCTCGCATTACAATCTTTGTTATATCCACATAACTTTTTTAAATCGTAACCTTTATGATTTTGTCCTCATATATCTCTAGATCCTGCCATATGATACATCTTATTGGAATTAAAATGCTGATTGGGAGTTAAGTCTAGCTTGTTATAATAATGTTTACAAATAAAACCTGTTACAAAGAGCTTGTTATCCCCTCCTCCAGTGCCATTCGCTTTTCGGCACAAATACAACCCTCAACTCCCTCAAAGAAAGTGAAAAGCTACACATAATAATTGTGGGATGAGACTCATGTAATGCAAAGTCATTAACCTCTTTCTCTTTTTGGTTGGGAAGTTGTACTGTTATAGGATGTGGAGAGAAGGGAAAGTTAGTTAAGATAGTTAGACTATTAATGAGTTTGTGTTAATTAGAGGGGTTTATTAGATGTAAATAGGGGAAGAAGGATAGGAGAGAGGGAGATCTGTATCATTTTGTAAATTGAGCATTAGCTTTGTGAAAGGAGAAATCCTTTGTGAAGGGGAAACTCTTGGAGGAGACTTATCTCCTATTTTCTGTTCTTTTCTTTCTAGTCAATTAAATTCTCTCTCATTTTAATTTTTGGTTCCTAACATGTACATCTCCACTAATTTCAAGAATCATTTAACATGATATAAATGTAATAATGGAAATCATGGAATTCTCGCTCACTAGAACAACAATTACACCTTTACTCAGGAGGAAAAGGATGCTTTGTCCCATTCTCAAAGTCCTGATGTTACAATTACCAAGAAAAAGAAAAGTGCTGATGTTGCATATTTAGCGATGCTAATGGCTTTCATATACAGCATGGTCAACCAAGACTATTTGATGCAGGTAATGAGTGATGTCTTTGTGACCTTACAATCAGTAAAATGAAGAATCCTTAAAATCTTTTCCTTTTGTTGCAGGAAAAGATCGTTTCTGCTTTAGATATCAAGATGCCATCAGAAGAATTAGAAAGCTACTGCCAAATGTGGTCTTTGCGCCCCTTCATAAATGATGAGATCATGCATCAAGCTTGGGAACATATTCACTGAACTGTATTTTGTTTCTTATTATAAAGAATCAGTTACTATTAGGCTGGATAAAATTATAATGCTATAGAAGCACCATTGCTTTTCTAAAATTTCACTTTATTTTGTCATTGATCCTTCTCCCCCTTCCCCATTTTTGCTAACAAAAAAGTGAATCATTTGATTTAATGTTAATTGAAGTTTCAGCTTTTTACGACTGTCAAAATTTCGATTTTCATAATTTGATGCAATCCTACCCCGTAAGGGTATTGGATAGAAGACTCCAAGAGGATTGAGCTAGAGCTGCTAAAGAAGGCCTTGGGGTTCTCATGAATCCCAGGGTAGATTTCTGAGCCCATGGACCAAGGTTGGGTCCTCTCTTCTTTGTAAATATTAGAATAAATTTTTCCTTCTTTTGGGCCTTGTATTTTGGCCATTTTATTAGTATAGGGTTTTAGCCTTGTATTTCAGGACATTTTGAGTAGTCTTTGTAGTAGGGACTTTTTTTTTTGGAATTTTCATGTATTTTGTCAAGGAGGTGAACTTAGTTTTTAGATGGGTGTGTGTAGTTAAGCTCTAGCTTTCCAAGGAAGCTTCTCAAGGAGGTGAGCTTAGTTTTTAGATGGGTGTGTGTAGCTAAGCTCTAGCTTCTCAAGGAAGTTTTCTCAAAGAAACTTTTCAAGGAAGTTTTCTTAAGAAAGCTTCTCAAGGAAGTTACCTTGTCTATAAATAGAAGCATGTGTAACACTTGTTGTAACTTTGATGAATGAGAGTCTTGTGAGACACAACTCAAAGTTCAACTTCTCTCCCTTTTTCTTCATTCAATTTCGTGCTCCCCCCTCTCTCTTTCTCTCCCTCTTTCTTTTCCTCCATTGAAGCATCCTCTCCAAGCTTCTTATCCAAGACTCATCTTGGTGGTGAAGCTCCTTCTTCCAAGGCTTATTCCCTAGTGGATGGCGCTGCCTTTTACCTCTTTTCCTTTGTCTTCTACTACATCTCTATGGTGGAAAATCACCATTAAAGGACCTCATTGAAACTCAAAGATCCAGCCTCCATAGAAGCTCCACAAGCAAGCTTCCATCAAGTGGTAATCAGAGCACAAGAGTTTCAAGTAGGTGCTCCTTAAACCTCCATTAATTTTTTTTCTTTACCTTCTCTTCCATTGTTGTTTCTTCATTTTTCTCCATGTATCTCCTCACATGTCTTGTTCTAAATGTTGTTAACATGATTCTTTAGAGTTTCCATCGATTAAACTTGCTATAGAAACTAGATTTGATTTTCTATGGTTCAAATTTCTTGTTCTTGTTCTTGAACCATGAACTGTGTTGAGTTTAGGTTCCTTTGAGTTTTGTCTTGTTATTTTTTGTGGCTGAAACCTAAACCATAAAATTCTTACAAAAATATTAAAGTAGAAGAACACCTCAAAAATCTATAGTGACTTGTTCACCTATTGTAGTTTTGTCGTAGAAGTCATGTCTAGTCATGAAACTTGTCACATAAGATTTCTTATGTTGTGTTGAATTTTATTTTCTTGTTTCTTTGTCTAATTAATTTGTTCATGAGTGTATGAAATTCTTTTAGCCTATTATTTGATTTGAGTCAAATCTTTCATGTTAATTAGTCCTTAACATGTTTATGCAAAATTCTTAGAGAGTCTTTGATTGTGAACCTTTTCTTGAACTTTTAGGTTTCCTTATGATTGTGTCTATTGTGAATTTGAGTTTTGGTGATTGAATTGCTGGCTGAAATGTTGATCCTAAGTAAATATTGAACTCCTAAAATAGTGGTAAACAATCTTAGTGAGTTCAACATACATAGGAAGGTTGAAAGTAAGCCCAAGGCAATCAATATACCATGCTTAAAGAAACAAATCGCTGGTGCTGGCAGCTTGGATATACAAACTTGTAAAAATTACTGAGAATTTGTTACTTCGAATTTTAAACTGAAATTTTTATTGAATTTTCTAGATATCTGGAAAAAAGTTATACAAAAAGAACCAAGTGATTTGGATTAAAGGAAAAAATACTAAAAATCACACAAGTTGGCAGAAAAATCAGTATCCAGGAAAAAAAAAGTGAAAGGGAAGTGTGCTTGTTGTTTTGGCTCAAAATTTATTCTATAATTGGTGCCTATATTATACTAATCTTAGTTCCGAAATTTCAATAGAAAATTAGTGTGAAAACAAGTGCCAAAGCTAGAGGTTTGTTGAGTATTTTTTTTTGTTTTTTTATTCTACTCTAGAGTCATTCTAAGTTTCTCTTTGAGTCCTAACTTGCTTCTATGTCCTTTTCGTTGCTTTAATTGTTGAATAATCCTTGAAAAAAATGTCTTGTTAAAATTCCATTGTTTTAACTTTCATTTCATTTTTTGGTCTTTGGTTATTGCTTGTCTCTTTGTTTCCTTGTTGGTGAGTTGCCATATAGGGAATTGGAAAGGAGGATTGGTGTCATCCCTTGAAGAATTTGAGTCAAGAAGCAAGGGGCCAACCACCTTATGAGCTATTGGACTAAGAAGCACTCCAAATTGAGTGAATCACCAAAGAGAGAAAAACCACCAAAATTGAGGACCTTTTTGTAATTTTGTAATTGACAATTTACTTTACTTTCATTGCTTTCAAATTTTGTAACAAAAAGGCCTTTCGTTGGAAGTAAGTTGGGAGCCTCCAATAGGTCACCCTACTTCCCTTTGTGTAATAATTTTAGGCAATTTTCCCTTAGGATTGTGAGTGTTTTGTTGGGAACCTTAAATGTGGTCATCCAAACACTCTTAGGATTTGCCAAATTTACATTTCTTGCTTACTTTCGTAGCTTATTTCTTTTACCTTCCATTGTCAAACCGCCTAGATAGCTTGCATTTTACCTATTAGTTTTTACCTTATCTTTCACACCTCTTTTAGTGTTTATTTTGGCTAGTTTCAACCATAGTTTCTTTTACCTTTTGTTTTCAAACCTCCAACAAGAAAGAACCACAACTTAGGAACCAACATGAGTCATCATTCATCTAGTGTTAATGGCAAGGGTACTAGTCATAAAGACCCTTTATCTAGAATCTTAGATGAGTTGAGTTCCCTCAAGTTATAAAAAGAAAAACAAGAGAGAAAAGAAAAAGGAAAAAAAAGAGTGGAAGAAATAAGTCAAGATGAAAGAAAGAAAATAAGAGAGGAAGAAAGAAGAAAAATAATTAAAGAAATGAAAAGAGAAAAACATGTCTCCTATAGTAGTCATAACTCTTGCAAGAGCCTAAGTGAAGAACTTCGCGACTATTATGAAGGAAGGCATAGGTCACATCATAGACCTGACTCTCATAGGAGAGAAAAGGAAAGAAAACCTTAAGAGGCTAACATTAACCTCCCATACTTCTATGAGAAGGACAATGTAGAGGCTAACTTAGATTGTGAAATAAGGGTAGAGCAACAACTTAAAGAGAAATCTACTTCAAAATCTTATGGCTCTCACTCTTATCCAAAGAAAGACCAAGGTCAAGGAATCTTAGGGGTGATACCTTCTAAGCCCAAAGATGATAAGGGGAAGATAATAGAAAAGCAAGCCCCTAAGGCTAGTATGCAAGAGAAGACTAGCTCTATAAAGTGCTTTAAATGTCTTGGAAGAGGACACATTACTTCTCAATGTCCCACCACGAAAACCATGATTATGAGGGGCCAAGACATTTATAGTAGCCAAGATGAGGCTACTACTTCACCTTCCTCTAATGAAAATGAAGAAGCAATAGGGGAAGAATCTAGGGAAGAAATCTATCCCCAAGAAGAAGGACAACCTTCAATGGTTAAGGAGGAGTGTAAGGAGGTAAGTGTCTCCTCCAAGAGGTTAGCTAAGAAGGAAAGTCATTTTGAAATAAAGACAAATATTAAAGAAACTTCCCCTCTTAGACAATCGCCACATCTTCTCCTTTGTAAAAAGACACTTGTTAGCACTGCCACACCTCTTGGGCTTGAGGTTATTCCCCAAGTAAAGGAGTTGTTGGATGAAGGTTTGGTTCGTAAGAGCTTAAATCCTTGTGTTTTATTGGTGCCCAAAATAGGTATTATTAGGCATCAAATCCCTAAAATAAGTGATATGATGAATGTGTTGAGTGTTGCAACCTTCTTTTGTAAAATCAGTCATGCACACAACATCTTCATGATTCATGTACATAGGGACTCATTAGGTAGGTTTGTTCTTATTTTTGGTTTTAATACAAACTTAGGTGCTCATATGGGACACCTTAGGTTTGTCATATTTTTTTGTAGGAATAATCAACATGAAAATATAGAAAAAGGTACGCTTTATTGCATTACTTTCCTTAATTTTTTAAATAGTGGTCAAGGGATTCCCACAGACCCAAGAGAATAAAGGTCATTCCCGATTGGCTCACTCCACCAAGTATAAGGGAAATCTGGGGCTGCCATGACTTAACAAACTTTTACAAAAGGTTTGTCCAATATTTTTCTATACTTGTAGCGCCACTCATTGAGTTGGTGAGGAACAATGTTCCCTCATGGGAAGATGTCCATGAAAGGGGTTTTCAGACCTTACCTTACTCTAACATACCCACCACCACTAATACATATGTTTTTATTCTTTTTATAGGTGTCAAGGGAAGGAGCCCAGAATATGAAGAACCTCGGGATTTGAGGTCAAATCATTTCCAAGGTGGAGGGGATGATGCAATCCTACCCCGCAAGGGTATTGGATAGAAGACTCCAAGAGGATTGGGCTAGAGCTGCTAAAGAAGGCCTTGGGGTTCTCATGAATTCCAGGGTAGATTTCTGAGCCCATGGACCAAGGTTGGGTCCTCTCTTCTTTGTAAATATTAGAATAGATTTTTCCTTCTTTTGGGCCTTGTATTTTGGCCATTCTATTAGTATATGGTTTTAGCCTTGTATTTCAGGGCATTTTGAGTAGTCTTTGTAGTAGAGACTTTTTTTTTTTTTTTTGTATTTTCATGTATTTTGTCAAGGAGGTGAGCTTAGTTTTTAGATGGGTGTGTGTAGCTAAGCTCTAGCTTCCCAAGGAAGCTTCTCAAGGAGGTGAGCTTAGTTTTTAGATGGATGTGTGTAGCTAAGCTCTAGCTTCTCAAGGAAGTTTTCTCAAAGAAGCTTTTCAAGGAAGTTTTCTTAAGAAAGCTTCTCAAGGAAGCTACCTAGTCTATAAATAGAAGCATGTATAACACTTGTTGTAACTTTGATGAATGAGAGTCTTGTGAGACACAACTCAAAGTTCAACTTCTCTCCCTTTTTCTTCCTTCAATTTCGTGCTCCCCCCTCTCTCTTTCTCTCCCTCTTTCTTTTCCTCCATTGAAGCATCCTCTCCAAGCTTCTTATCCAAGGCTCATCTTGATGGTGAAGCTCCTTCTTCCAAGGCTTATTCCCTAGTGGATGGCGCCGCCTCTTACCTCTTCTCCTTTGTCTTCCACTGCATCTCCATGGTGGAAAATCACCATTAAAGGACCTCATTGAAGCTCAAAGATCCAGCCTCCATAGAAGCTCCACAAGCAAGCTTCCATCATAATTTACTTTGTTCTCTTTCTCATTCTCATTTTCTCGCGGGCCTTCTTTTGAGCTTTCATTGCTTACCCTAGTGGTAGCTTTCCCTTATTGTTTCTATGTTTAAATAATTTATTATGTCATCGTACAAGGTAGGGTTATTGATACTTTAATATGTCTATTCCCACTCTATTCACTATTTGAAATAGCCTGTTTAAATAATTTATTATGTCATTGTACAAGGTAGGGTTATTGATACTTTAATATGTCTATTCCCACTCTATTCACTATTTGAAATAGCCTAGGAAAACCAACTTATTGTTGATATGAGTGATACTAGATTCAGTCCCCTTAGGTAAGGTCTCGGGTTTGAGCTTTCTGGTTGAAAAAACATGATTGAGAGGAGATACTCTATTAAAGGTAGTCAGTCAGGTTCTGCGACAAAGATTAGTTATTAGCAAAACTGGTGGATATTTTGCACCAATGTCATGGGTACAAAAAATAAAGTCTAGGAAAGTCATCTTTAAGAGTTGAGGGACCAGCCCAGCGATCTAACCAGATAAAGGCTTCCTTCCCATCACCTACTTTCATGCTAATTGAATCTGATAACCAATTACCAGGACAACAAGCAAGGGAATCAAGAGAAGTAATATCTCACCACCAAATAGAGGAGTTGAAAGGGCGAATAGAGCTGTTTGACATAGCATGAATAACTCATTTCATCTATTATCATATATGATAAGAAAAACCAGCATCGGTTGACATAAGTGGTAGCCGGCATGTGTCCCTTAACCAAGTGATTCAGGGTTTGAATTCTGATTAACCCTTTGGTGTGGAATAAATTGTGTTGGAGGGAAATACTTATCTTGTATGCGCTCATGGTTCCCGACGAAGGTTAGTCACTGCTTCCAGCGAAGACTACTTCATGAATCACGAGTAAAGCCCAACTATATTTGATTTTTAGACCCTTTTTTTCTTCAGGTGTGCCCATGGCCATGGTGTTCAAGTCCAATCCATCTAACCTTGTTGAGAGCAAAGTAGAGGCTCAAGGAATTGATAATTTGACTTTGACAAACTAGAGGTACAATTCTTGTAACTAGTTAACCATGCCGAATATATGATGTTTTGGTATCTATATGCACTGATTCTATATTGAAATTCGAATTGTGTAATTGGACTTATGATGGTTCAGGGGCTATGAATAAATTATTGGTTACTACAACTATGGCAGCAAACCTTAATAAAATAAGTGACATTATTAATCCATTGGTATTTGGGTTCTTGGTCTTGTCAATACTGTGCATTTTATTCACAGGAGGTAAATGATGCCTTACGATATAAGGAGAAGAAGAAAAAGTTAGTTAGCATAGTTAGACTATTAATAAATTAGTTAGTTAGTTAATGAGATTTATTAGATATAAATAGGGGAAGAAGGATAGGGGAGATTCAAATTTGGATCATTTGTAACTGAGCATTAGCTCTTTGTGAAGGAAAAACTCTTGGAGGAGAGTTTTCTCTCCTATATTTTGTTCTTTTCTTACTATTAAATAAAATCCATCTTTTTTTTTTCCATTGGCTCCTAACAATTAGTCCGACCTGCATGCAAAGGTGATTACAAACCTGAAAACAAACATGAATCTCATAAAAGAAAAATTGTTGGACATGAGGCAAATCGAGAAATTACTTCTTAAATTCAAGAAAGAAAAGATACCTTCAGATGGTGGGGAAAACTTGGTCAACAGGAGCAAGAAGTCGGAAGAGGAGAACAATGACAATAACAGGTCTAGTGACGAGAATGAGGAAGAGGAACCCAATTCTTGTGGGTTACACCATCATTATTGCAAAATAAGCATTTCAGAGTTGAAGCATGGACAACTAAATTTCAGAAAATGTTATTGAGGTTATAAGGGAGGAAAGAATGGAGGAGGAGCATCCCTCTGAAATCAAGATAAAGAAAACCATTGCGGGAATTAAAGAGATCAAACAAATGCTACAATTTATGATAAAGAAAAAGGGCATCGTTCTTGAGTTCGAAAAAGAGGACAAACAACCCATGCAGACAGTACCGACTTTGCAGTTGGGTAACAAAGTCATAACAAGATAGTGATTCAGTAAAAGCCCTTAAGTGTTTTGCATATGAGAGAATTGAACCCACCAGTGAGGAGGATCTTGTGTCAAAGACAAAGACTCGAGAACCATTGAGGCCGAGGTGGTAGAGGAGATCAGGGTGGAAGAGGTCGAAAATTTGTAGCAAAAAATGCAGGAACAAAAAGGAGATTTTGCAATTATCATCAAAGAATCTCATTCTTGGGTAGTAAATGTTTCTAGGGCCTCTAATTCTACAATTTTGCTTGAATATATTCTTCAAACCCATAAAATCCTTAAACCCCATAACTCTATAAGCCATAAACCGAAACTTTATACTTTGAACCTTCATCTGCCTAACTCCTAACCCCTAATTTATCGCAATACACATGCAAGGATCAACCATTAGAGCTTTTAGCTTCTAAAATGTTGTAGCACTTTCAAACATAGAATCATCTTTCAAACAACCTCAGGTATTTTTATAGCATGCCTTGATATAACTTCTCTTCAAAACAACAAAAGGAAACAAACAGAACAAGACTCTTGATTAGCAAGCTGCAAAAAAAAAAAAAAGACTTCTAAAACTTTCTTCTTTGTTTCAAGGCATGATGGCAATCAATCCTCTACTCAAATATCGTCTTTCTTCAAATCCAAGTAACCAAAGTGATGTGATCCTGACTAGGAGCGGATCGCTTGATACAGGTTACAAAATTTAGAAAATTAACAAGAGAGTAAAGGGGCGGTTCTCCTAATTAAGCATCACCAATGATTGGTCCAGCAGCAAGAATCTCCTCTGTCACTTGGTTGTTCTCTCCAATGGTGAATGTTTCAAAATTTTTGTTGAACAATCCAGCCAGCTTCAACAGTGTGTCCTTGTAGGCTTGTTTGTCTGACCACTGAAATCAAACAAAATTTCGAATTTGTGTTAAAAAGACTTTTGAAAGTGAAAAAGAAAGATAGTTGTGATGATTGAAAATGAGAGTTGTAGGACCACTAACTGTGTTCTCAGGTTCAAGAATTTCTGAGGGGACTCCCTCCACTTTATTGGGGATCTCAAGTCCAAAAATCTCGGTCTTCTTGTACTCCGCATCCAATAGGCTTCCAGAGTGAATAGCATCAATAATTTTTCTCGTATAAGATAGTTTAATACGATTTCCACAACCATAGCTGCAATTTTGCACAAGAAAGAAAAAAGTTGGTTTTAGATTTTTGAAGAGAAAAAAAATTATATTTTTGTTACACTTTTCTATAGAGAAATGTTATTTGTACAACAAATTATATGACAATTTTTACAACGAGAGAGAGAAAAGAGAAAGATGAGTAATGTGATAGAAAAAAAAACAGAAAAATATATTGTTATATAAACTATTGTATGAATTATTGTATTAATAATTCCTTTTTCAATATTCTTTATCTAACACCTTCTCTTCTATTGGTTGAAATTCATCTAGGACCGGCTAAAAATGTGGTTCTCATTCTCCATTTGGTGGGTTCATTCTTAAATAGTGGATCCTATCTGAATTTCAATCAATAGAAAAAAGTGTTTGAAAAAAAAAATGCGAAAATGTTTTAAAAAGATCGTAACAGCACATTGTTAGCACTCTTTTTTTTAATTATTATTATTATTACTACAAAAAGCTTACCTTCCACCAGACCATCCTGTGTTAACAAGCCATCCATTAGCACCATGGTTCTGCATCTTTTCAGCAAGCATAGCTGCATACTTTGTAGGGTGTAGCATTATAAATGCTGCACCAAAACAAGCTGAAAATGTTGCCTTTGGCTCCTTTATACCCTCTTCTGTGCCAGCCACCTTTAATCATCATAAAGTAACTCATGAGAGATATACATAGGAAGCAATATTAGCCAAGATAAAGGTTTTAAATATCGGTTCACGATATCACGGCAAATTGCGGATAAATGTGAACGATACGGTCCCAATTGCAGTCACGTTATAGTTGTGAACAGTTACAAAATCTTGATGTTGTAGCCCAAATCACGGTCGCAGACCGATATTTAAAACCTTGGCCAAGATAGAATGTTATAACTTATAAGTTTACTCGAACATTACCAAAGCTGTGTATCCACTGATGAAATGGTACATGGTCTGCGACAGGTTTAGCCTACTCACAGGTGGAAGCACACCAAATGCATCACATGCCAAAAGGATCACATTCTTTGGGTGAGGACCAACACATGGTAACTTCACATTTGGAATGTACTCAATTGGATAAGCTGCACGAGTATTTTCTGCAACATGGAAAAAAAACATTATTATATTTTATCAATTAGGTCTATTGTAATCAATTTTTGATTAGTACTGATTTATTATTGCTTTTGGCAGACATATCTTCGTACCAATATCATGGTTATAAAAAAAATTCTAATTAGTATAAGGTCTATAAGATGTTATTATGCACCACATATTCATGTAATTTAATCCACCTTATTGTTTATAGTGTAAATAATATTCAAAATGTTTGACTTGTTAAATTCCATCCTAATCCCCACATTTTAGTAGTTTAATAATAATAATCAGCCTCGTTTATTTGTAGGAGTTGACCTCACATAATGGATTAGTGTCATGACTCATGGACACATCTTGCAAGCATACATCAAAGTCAACCACTAATTTGGTATGATCAAGTCACAACTGAGTCCTTATATATAAACCAAGTCATTACTTACCTGTAACTGATTTGTCAGTGTAATCAACTTCTCGAAAATGCTCATCAAAAACAACATTCTCCAAGACTGACAACCAAGTGAATAGAAAATGTGTCATCAAAATGAGTGAAGTCAAAGATGAAGAGATGTTGGAGTACGCTAAGTTTAATATGGTAATAATACCTGTCCCAAATTTGATGGCATTCCAGATGTCAGGTTCATTCTCCCTAGAGAGATCAATGCATTTGGCATAGCAACCCCCTTCAATGTTTGAGACACCACTCTCACTCCAACAGTGCTCATCATCTCCAATTAAATACCTATTATGATCCGTGGATAGAGTGGTCTTTCCAGTACCTTATATGAATAAGGCAAGTAACATATCCTCCTAAGAGAAAGAAGTATGCTAACAAATGCAACACTCCAACACACACACACACACAAATTAATGACTTTTATGATAAATATTTTAAAAATCATATTTAAGATAATTTTTAATTGGTTGAAAATACTAATAATATATATCAATTAAACTCTTTATTATTATGAACTTAAATGAAATATAATCATTATCTTTACACTGTAATCAACTCTCATACAATTGAATATTGTTGAATTTTTTTATAATAATTCATGTAATTATCATAAAAATAATTTAAATTTATATGGCAATCCAGTTGATCGACTTAATAGAAATATTCATACTAACACTATATTAAAATTAAACATTATTATTATTATTATTGGGCAAATTGCTTAGGAGTCTTGTTAAAATCTAAACTCACTTTTAACAAGACTCACCAATTTTATTTAACCATAAAGAATATGCTAGTAACATTTCTGTAATATAAATTAATAATCCATTAAACTCATACCTGAGAGTCCAAAAAAGAGAGCAACATCTCCGCCTTTGCCCATGTTGCAGCCAGAGTGTAGGGAGAGGATTTGCCTCTTGGGCATGAGATAATGCATGAGACTAAAGAGACCCTTCTTCATTTCCCCTGCATACTGTGTCCCAAGGATCACCATTTCTTTCCTTGCAAGACTAAGATCAATGCTAGTGGAAGATGTCATGTAGTGAGTGTAACGATTACAAGGAAATTGTCCAGCATTGTAAATAGTGAAGTCAGGTGTGCCAAAATTCTCAAGCTCTTCAGGAGTGGGTCGGATGCACCTGCATGTCGCGTATCCACTTATCTATAAGAATCAAACTCAAGTATTAAGAATTTTATAACAAATCATACATACTGCTGAACTAATTGAGCTAGACCTCATAGTTGTACACCGGATTAAACTACACGATTGACATTCACTCCATTACTATTCTTTTTTCTAGGGATCTATTTCATCAACTAAGAAGGGATGAGCATGTTCAATAGATATTCGGATGATTAAATTAGGACCATTATTTCCTTTAAAAAAATTAGGACCATTATAAGATTCTTAAAATGTTATTCATTTGTATTTTTATATATACTTACATCTTTATATAACTTATTTTATAATATTAAAACAAGAAAAATATAATTCTAGCCGATACATTCTTTTTTTATCTTTATTTAATATTGGCTTGTGGTTTGGAAAACTAAAATATAAAGTAAAAAGGTCCGTATGATGGTAAATTATTCTTTTGCTTATACTTACATGTTGTGCATAAACAAGGAATGGTAAGCTCTGGCGGAGACAATCCTAACTTTGATTTTGTTCTCTGGGTCCCAGTTCAAGAATTGGTCATTCACAAAGACCTGGAAAAATAAAAAATATACATATATTTTTAGAATACTACCGATTGCCATCCATACTTAAATAATATATTTTTAAATTGAATGTATAATACATACGAAATGGGATATAAATCAACTATACCAAAAGACACAAATAAACTGGTCAGAAACTCTAATGCATCACTAGAAATTCCACAGATAGTATTCCAAAGATGATTGTAAATTTTTTTTTTTTCATTTTGTGAAATATTATCTATTATGAATTGGTAGGGGACACAAGTAAATGACATGTAAACCATGGTTAATTGGTGTTGGGATACACTCAACCTACTAAAAATATGATTGATTTTTCAAGGTCATAATTGATAAAAAAAAAGGTAAAAAAAAGTATTAAGTAAGTATGATTAAAAAAAGTAAGTATAAAATTAGAGATGTTTCAAAGTCATAATTGATTTTAAAAAATCTAACTTGCCCATTTTAGCAAATGACAACATGTTCCATTCCTAGTCACCACCTTATAAAAGATGAGATAAATCCACAAAATCAGAGCAAACGACCAACGACCAACGACCAAAGCCATCGTTTGCACTCATAGTTGATTTTCTTTTTTATACATTATAAATTGTACATGTAAAGAGAAGAGAAATGACCTTGTCCAAAGAGTTCAAATAATCAACAGCTCTTTCTCTATTCACCATGAAACTGTGCTCGTCCATCTCGATGTTAGGAGAACCCCTTCAAAGTACAATATTATGAGCATAAATTGGTAACAAGAGACAAAGGTAAAAGAAATACAAAGATAAATTAAATTTTAACTAGTTAAAAATATGAGCAATGGCATTTGATTACTTTATAATACAAATAT